>NW_006399853.1:2521575-2565249 GCF_000299155.1 Elephantulus edwardii
GGATGGGTGGATGGATGGGTGGATGGATGGATGGATGGATGGATGCGTGGATGGATGGATGGATGGATGGATGGATGCGTGGATGGATGCGTGGATGGATGGATGGATGGATGGATGGATGGATGGATGGATGGATGGATGGATGGATGCGTGGATGGATGCGTGGATGGATGGGTGGATGGATGGATGGATGGGTGGGTGGATGGATGGATGGATGGATGCGTGGATGGGTGGATGGATGGGTGGATGGATGGATGGATGGATGGATGCGTGGATGGATGGATGGATGGATGGATGGATGGATGGATGGATGGATGGATGGATGGATGGATGCGTGGATAGATGGATGCGTGGATGGATGGATGCGTGGATGGATGGATGCGTGGATGGATGGATGCGTGGATGGATGGATGGATGGATGGATGGATGGATGGATGGATGGGTCAATATGTGGTTGTAGACTCGAAATTATCGAGAGCAAGCCCTGTGTAGATATCCATCACAGAAACTACACATGGTTCATTTTGTTCCCACTCCCTCTGTTACAGATGTCAATTCTACTATAGGGATAAGCTGTAGACTAGAACAGGTGGTATTACTTCTTTCCAGGTGTTTTGATCCTTAGTTAGCAAGGTTAGCTGGTACTGGAAGGATGAGTTGTCCATCCATGCTACCTGCACGCATGAACCTGGACACCCATCCAGCAATTCCAAGTCTGACCAGAGAGACTTGAAACGGGGTTGTGTCTTCTGGAATATGTGTAAGCACGTGTCTACCCAGAATTCCTCAGGGTTGTTGATGGGATGGACTTGTGCACCAGGACTTGCTTGTCTTGCTTGGGAAAGGTCCACTTGGGCTGGGAACCTCCAGTCTCCATGAGACTATCCTTGTGCTGCTAACGTCCTGTCTCTGGAATCTGAGGTGGCAGCCCAGAGTAAAAGGCCACGGCAGCAGTCTGCACCAGCAGTCTTCCCCACCCAGCCCCTGATAGCCTGAAGTCCTCTATGGGCTCCAAGGTCTCCTGTTACTGGACATTCCACGGATGATTGTTCTTAGTCCTAACACATGAGGGCCATCTCAGCACTTGCTATTTCTCCCTGCGAACCCCACTTGCCCTAAGCCCTGTTTTTCTCAAAGAAGAGCAGGTGTCTGACCAGCACGATTCCTGGTTGATGTTTGACTCTGGTTTGCAGAGTTTCTCAACAACGAGCTTTATCTTAATGGTGTGGCAATGATGGGGTGATGATACTTCAACACTGAGGCATGCTGGGAAAAATGCTCTGAGGCAGAGGACGGTCTTGTGGGCCCCCTTCACTCCCCTAAGGTTTGCACTCTTGTACCTGAAGCCAGCTTCTCCCCTGTGACACAGGAATCACACACACACACACACACCACACACACACACACACACACACACGCACACACACTGGGTGAAATAGCAAGACATATCTTAACCCATTGTCCAGATGGGGCACAGCAAAGCTGAGTGACTTGCCCATGGTTTCACAGCAGGCTTGTGTCAGAACTTGGTCTGCAGACTCCTCGTGCAGTGCTCACTTGTCTGTCTGCTGGGGATACAGAACCTTCTGTGGTAGACAGAGCTGATGGACTTGGAGGGGGACCTCTCAAACCTCTCCATGCTTCTCGACCACAGTCAGTGTCACATGTCACCTGGCTTACACTTCCCCTGCCTGTAACAGAGCCAGTGCCGCCAAGGGCAGGCGGGGAGAGAGGTGCGGAGGGAGACAGGAAGGTGTCAGACACGATTGGTACCTCCAGCTCCCTGTCCTCTTTCGGCACCTGTGAGGAGCTGGCACTGTTTCCCACTGGGGGCACCGACGTGGGAGGGATTTGTCAATATCATCTGGTAAATGCAGCTGAATTATTTGTTGTCTGTGACATTCCCAAATAAGTAGTGTTAAATAAGAGTGCTAAACTGTTCACATTTAAAAATACAGTCCGACTGATGAAAGATCATTTGCTCCCAGCACTGACATCACAATCTCAGTACAGAGCAGCCGGCTCCCGAGCCCCCAGCTTTATTTTTAGCCTCTTGCGGTTTTGATTCATCACACATAAGGACATACTTCCTCTCTCCCCCACCTCCCCAAGCCCCTAAGCCTGTGTCTGTAATCCGCAAGCATGGACGGTGGCCATTAGCAGATGAAATACCTGGTGCGAGTTAAACTTCTGGTCATGTTGCCTGGTGTTGTCCACTTGATTCCAAATCAAGGAGACCCCAGGTGCACAACATAGAACTGCTCCATAAGAGTTCCAGGTCTGGTTTTATTGAAGCGTATGTCCTGTCTCTGGAGGCCCTTCTGGGTAGATTTGAACTGCCCACCTTTTGGCTAAGAGTTAAGCCCTTAATCGTTTGCACCACATGGACTTATTTTATTTTATTTATCATTTCGTGTGTGTGTGTACCGTTAAACTGCATCTGACTGGTACAGGAAGAGATTGTCCCTCCTTCTCTAGCAGAGCAGCTGGTGGATTCGAACCGCGCACCTCTGGGATTTACCACATGGACTTTATACATGGGCTTGCCACTGGTTGCAGGTTCATTTGGCACAGCTTCCTTTCTAAATCCAATGAGATAGGTGCTTGGGGCCAGATGTGTGCCATCTGCAGCCCCCCAGGAGATTCTGGAGTTAATTTTGGGGTGTCTTTCACAGGCCTGACATGGTAGTCCCCTTGTGGGGTGTGTTTCCCAACACTATTCAAATTTTTTAAAATTTTTTATTTTTATTTTATTATTTGTGTGTGCCGTCAAATCAGATCTGACTGGTATAGGAGGAGATTGTCCCTCCTTCCCTGGCAGAGCATCTGATGGATTCGAACCGTGCATCCCTGGGTTTGTAATGCAGCTTCTTGCCACTCTGCCACCAGAGCTCCCCAATTATTCAAATACTTTTGAGGCTCACTCTGTTCTATTTCCCAGTAGATGGGAAGTGTGCAAGGTTATAGCTTTAGGCAGTAGTGCTAAACTGGGCCTGATTTTGCCCCCAGCAGACAATTGGCAATGAGACATTTTTTTTTTTTTTTTGCATGGCTGGGAGGAGGGGTGCTGTTGGCATCAGTGGGCAGTCAGAAGAATGGGCATGTTGTTAACATTTTTTAATGCCTAGCTACCAAATTCCCTGCAGTCAAGTCAGTTCTGACTCATAGCAACCATGGAGGGTGGAGGAAGACTACCCAGAGCATCTCCAAGGCTATAACTCTCCATGGGAGCAGACTTCCCCATACGTCTCCTACAGAACAGCTAGTGGATTCGAACAGCTGGCCTTCCAGTGAGCAGCCAAGGCAGACACAGTTCCTCTGCCTTGTGGAGCTTGCAGTCCAAGGGGGGGAGTCACTGAGCTTATAAACCAAGTATATAACTACAAATGTGTCCGGAGGATGAGCCAACAAGATTCAGTAACAAGAGGATGGAGCATACATAGAGAAGGTAGGGGGAGCTTCTGGGAAGACAGTCATTTGGGACCTCAAGGATGAGAACATGAGCTTTTTGAAGGTCCTGTTTGGAGAGGCTTCAGAAACATAGAGAGCATCTTAGTATAAGGCAAAACCAGATGAATTTCCCTTAACCCATCACAGGAAGTATCTTGAAGGCCTCTTCTCAAATCAACCCAATTGTCATTGTTATGTGCCATCGAGTCGCTAGTGACTCATAGCGACCCTATATACAAGAGCCCTAAACGTCGTCTATCCTGTGCCAACCTCGCCGTCTCAAACACACTCATTCCCACCACTCCACTCACAGAATTGATCCACCTCATCAAGGGTCTTCCTCTCCTGCACCATCTCTCCACCCTCCCAAACATGATGTCCCTCTCCAAGGACCAGTCCCTCCTTGCAACATACCCAAAGTATGTCAGACAAAGCTTCAGAATCCTTGACTCCAAGGAGCATTCCTGCTTCACCCGCTCCAGGACAAACCTGTTTGTTCTCCTAGCAATCCATGGTATATTCAATACTCTTCTCCAGCACCACAGCTCAAAGGCATCAATTCTCTTTCTATCATCCTTATTCACTGTCCAACTCTCCAATGCATAGCACATAATTGCAAAGACTTGGTCTCCAGCCTGATGTTGTCGCTCTTGAGTACTCTTGAGAGGTCCCTCACAGCTGACTTTCCCAATGCAATTCATCTCTTGATTTCCTGGCTGCTGCTACCAAGAGTATTGACTGGAACCCAGCAAACTAAAACTGCTATCTCAATCTCTTCACCATCCATACTTATACTGCCAATTGGCCCAGTGGTGAGAATCTTTGTTTTCTTGATATTGAGCTTCAACTAGACTCCCCAAAATTCTCTTTTATACCCAGCTGAACTTTCTTCCATGATGGACAGGTGGTTAAGTACTCAGCTGCTAACCAGGTTTGAACCCATAAGGTGATGTTCAGGAGAAAGACATGGCAGACTGTTCAAGTTTGCAGCCTTGGAAACCCTATGGGGCTGTTCTAGTCCGTCTTAAGAGTAATAGGAATAGGTGTGGTTTTTAAGATTTTGCACTTTCTGCCAGATGCATAAGAGATGCAAAGAAGAGTAGGGCATCTGACAAGGCTTACAGTCTAACTAAGGGAATGAAATAGTTGTGTAGAACCAGTGCTTGCCAGAATTTCCACACAAAGTGGAGATCAGATAAGCTGTCCCATTGTACCAGGGATGGCTTCCATGTATACCTATGTCCTTGGAAGGCCAGGGAAGCAGAGATAATAGGGGCTCATTGAGTGTCTACCCTGGCCAGATGATTTTCATTCTTTGTTGTCTTCAGCCTTTTTATCCTTTCCAAGAGGAGCAAGGTGAGGCTGTGGGAGGTCTTGGGGCTTGGCCAGAATTGAGTGGGACTGCCATCTAGTCCTTTCTGACTCAAAACACCCTAGTGGTTTGCTACATTCTAAGCAGCTGTTCTTTTTTTCCAAACTTGATCTTGAACATGTCCTCAACCATGAGAAGCAGATCTAGCAGCAGAGCTCTGGCTGGGAGCTAGACACTCTTGAGTGCTGCCCATCTGGCTGCCCCTCACCCTGCCCCACAGGTGGCCCGAGGCTCCTGGGAACAACACAAGGAGCCCACCTAGTCTGCAGCCTAAATCTCAGGGCTCCTTGAGTGGGTCCAAGTGCATCCTTTAGGGCCGCCCGCAGCCCCAGGCACTGGACACAGTGAAGACATCACCAAGTCTAGATGGACAACACTGAGTGGAACAGCGTGTTTCAATAGAAGGGCAAACAGCTGATGCAAACAGCTTTCATTAAGGTCTTAGCAGAAAGTAACAGTCATGAGACAATAGCTTCCATGTCCACATCACCCTACCATCTCCAGAGAGGGCAGGGTCCTGTGTCCCATCTCCCAGACGCACAGGATGACCTCCCTCAGGGCTCTTGGACTCTGCCTCGTCCTCCACCCCATCGCCCCTGGGCTGTTCCTCCACATCACTCACCCATAGCTGTGGTAGAACTGTCGTCCAGCCGATATTTTGGGATACAGCTTGATTAAAAATGTGAATGCCGATGACAGTTGTCCTAAAGGCTAATGCCCCGTAAACGCTAACGTGACTTTTGAAGACTTCATCCGTGGCAACGTTCAGATTCGGGTGGATTTTTGGCTCTAGGCTGAGTCACTCTGGAATCCCCATTATAGGCCAGATCTTTTCTTGAGCAATTTCAAGGGGTTTTCTCAAAATCTATAAATAGTTTAATAAATGCCTGTGCAATCATCTATTTTTAACACCGGCCTTCCAGACAGTTTCAGAAGTAATTGCCACGCTCATTGCAAGTCAGCTTTTGAAAATCATTTCTTCAGCTTCTGTTTGCTCCCAAAGTATGGGCGGTGGGCCTGGCCCAAAGCATGGCCCACAGAGGCAGTCTGGCCTTTCTGGACAAGGTGACCCTCAGAGGGAGGTGATACAAATTCCCGGAAGGCTGGACTAGCTAGATTCTGGCTCCTGCACTTTTTCTTCACTGGGAATACTCTCTGGGCTTGCCTCAGTTTCTCTCAATGCAGAGTGCAAGCCTAGTTGTTGGGATGGATTTGATTCCAGCTCAGAGCCAGCTCATGTGACGGTCATACGCCAGTCTAGGCTGTAATCGTTACAGTACAGAGCAGATGGCCACATTGTTCCTCCTGAAGAGTAGCTGTTGGAGTTGAACTGCTGACCTTTCAGTTCACTGCTGCGTGTTTAACCACTGTTCCACCAGCACCTCCTTGCAGGCAGAATCATCCTTCCTATTTACCCAGACTTCTGAGCTTTCTCCAAAGGTTTTCACCCCTTCCTGCTGCCTCATTGACCCTGTAGGGGGATCAGGGAATGCTCTCTTTCTTGGTTACTGATGGGGACATGGAGACAGGCTGAGATTGCTCTGATGGCTGTATGGTGACGGTCAAGATTAGATGGTTGACCATTTGATCTTGCAGCCAGCCTGCCCCTCAGGCCAAGGCCAGGGGTGGGGGGTGTTCTCTCACATATACCCAAGGCCATAGGGTGGAGGGTGTGTGTGTGTGTGTGTGTGTGTGTGTGTGTGTGTGTGTGTGTGTGTGTATGTGACATACACACAAAGAGGGAAGGCACAGCTCAGTCCTCAGGGATTAAAATATGTCAGGCCTCACCCTACATCTGCAGAAAATATGGTTTCCAAGGTCTGCGTGCACTGGGGCCTGTGCATGCCCTTTGGAGAACTGCCTCCGTGTCCTTTATTCCTGACCCTGAGCAACCAATTCTGAGAATCAGAGAGAATCAGGGCCCTGATTCTGCAGTGGTTGTTGGGTCCTCCCTGTGGGGAGGACACTTGGAGGAACGTAAGAGTAGGAGAGGGCAGGTGGCTGGCCACTCTGTCTCCTGAGGTCTTTGCAACCTTAAGGCTAGAGAAAACTGTGGTATAACTGTGGTTCCAGCACCCCCAACCTTGGAACCCTGCTCAGAGGACCAATCCTTGTCCTCAGGTGGTGCTAATGGAAAGTGCTTGAAAATGTAAATGCTCTGTAAAAGCAGCCATATAGGTGGTGGCACCATTATGTCTATGTCAGTCCACCCTAGATGATAAGACCTGAGCACTGACACTGCTGCTTACTACGTGTCCCATTGCTGAGGGTGGTCCTGAGCTCTCAGACTCACCTGTACCTGAGGAGAGCCGTGTGCCCCTTCCTTAAGGTTTTGAAGGCCCCATGACACCTGGATTTAGGTACTTTCTGTTCATCCTGAGTCTGCCAGATCAGCCAGCCACTCTCTTCCTGCCTGGATGAAAGGAAAACTTCCAGCCTTCTGGAGGACTTTTCAAGGCCACAGCCACAGTGGGCGCGTGCTCCCCCTCGCCTGAGAAGGAGGCTTCACGCCTGCATAAGTGTGAGACAGAATTCCCACTGAATCAGCCCGGCTTCTCGGCTTCTCCTTGCTGCACCCCAGCGCCAACACCCGCCCCCCCCCCAACTCCTACAGATCAGCCGACCTGACCTGATTTTACCAGCAGAGATATTCCGAGTGCTCACACCCTGGGAAGTTTGGAGAATGTCTCCAGAATTATCCAGATGCAACTACAAGGGGCTGGTGACTGTTCCAGCCTCAGTGCGTGCCCTTTGCCCTGGGGCCAAGTGCCAGGGAGAAGGAGTGCTTAGCTATTGTCGTGAATCATCAGCCGCCAAGGGGGTCTCAGAGCAATCATTTTTATTAATCATAGTTTAATGACCAGCATTTGGGACATGATTTCCATGCTTCCTGACAAGAGCCAATTCAAGAACATTCCAGTAGTGTCATTCTCCTTATTCTTTCCGGTGGGACTGAAAGGGCTTCTGTCACCACCAACACACAGAGAAACTGGCATGGTGATCAGCAGTTTCAGGCACGTGGTGCCTGGCCAGCGTCTGTGTTTACAGTGGGCAGCTGTTGTCTCCGTCTGTGGTCTGGGGATTCGTCACAGGACCCCACCTGCCCCCAGCCAAAAAACTGACTAAGTGATCTAGGTCTGGCCAACAGGCAGCTCTGTCTCTGTGTTTGCAGTGATTGGTCCAAGGGTTGGTCATGTGCTAAGCAGAACCAATCAGAGTTCTGCCTTGAGACTTGAAAATTAGACACTAGGAAGAAAGACTCTGGCTGCCATTGGTTCCCAGCTCTTGATAACTATCTTTTCTATTGGAAGAGGAAGAGCCCAAATGGTTGATATACTGCAAAGATGCAGGAGAAAGAGAGAGAGAAAACATGCCTGACATGATTGTTTGAGCCCTGGGGCCTGGCTATACCTTCCCTCTCTATAAGCACTGCAGGCCCGAGTAGCTAATTAGAGGTTCATAAGGTTCTGTCCCTCACCGTTAAGAATCCTAGTGAATGTCCAGGGGCAGAGGAAAATGAGCAGTGAGTGGCTGGGGGTGGTGTGTGGCACCATGTGAATACATGTCTGTGTGGTGGGCCAGAAAGGTAGGGACACTCAGAGAAGGACCAACCATTCATCCCCAAACCTGAGATGTGGTCCAGGGCCCAGCGGACAGAGCTCATTTCGGAGGCTGCACCCTGTACTCACCCTCAGGGTCCCCTGCCTCTCCACATAGGAGAGGGTCAACACGGACTCTTACTGGAGCCCAAGTGACCCGCCATTCAGATTCTCACGACCCCAAAAGCCCAAGTACAGCTGAGTCCCCAGGGCCCCGTCTGGCAGCTGTGGCCGGGATGTGGCCTGACAGCCAACTGTGATGCCACCTGGCCAACACACCCCTGACTGAGGCCTTATGCACAGCTGAACGAACTTAGGTGGATGCCAGAGACAAGCACCAACTGTGAAACACCTACTGTGTGTCAGGTCCACTGCATGTACTCCCCACCTAGGACTGGGAGGTCTACCTGGATCAGAGTGATCCCAGGCCCAGGTCTCCTGTGCTGTTGCCTGGGGCCTGTGAATGAAGCCCCATGGCTGTCCCAGGATCACCACACGGGACAGACTTGCTGCTCATCTCTGCCCGACTCTGACTTCTCCTGAGAGCACTGTCACCCCACATGCAGCCCACCTGTCTCCCTGATTCTTCCTTCCTCCCGGCCGTCTGCTCCTTCTGACTACCCGGGACCCCATACCCACCACTGGTTGCAATGACCTTGTATCAGCCCCATGTGTGTCAGAATACAACTAATCTCCATAAGGTTTTCTGTGGCTCACTTTTCAGAAGTAGACTTCCAAACCTTTCTTCTCAGGTGCTTATGGGTGGACTTGAACCTCCTTGGTTCAGATCCGTTAACTGTTGGTACCTCTTAATGATCTCCAAATTTAAACACACACAAGCCATCTTTTTTTGAAAAAGTTAATTTCCTCTTTCCAATGTAACAAATTCGGTCAGCATGGACTGCTAGGAGAACAAACAGATTCAACCGGGAGAGAGTGAAGCCAGGCTTTTCCTTGGAGGTAAGGATTCTGAAGCTTCATCTGCCTTACTCCTTGTAGCAAGGAGGGAGTCGTCTTTGGAGAGGAATATCACACTTGGGAGGGAGGAGGGACAGTGCAGGAGAGAAAGGCCCTCAATGAGATGGATTGATTTAGTGACTGGGGTAATGGGGGTAGATGTGTCGGAAATTATGAGGTTGGCTCAGAATCTAGCAGAGTTCAGAGCTGTTGTACGTAGGGTCGCTATGAGTTGCAAGTGTCTCCACGGCACTTAACAACAACACAACTTCTTTTTTAAGCCCCCTAACCTGGAGCTCTGGCAGCCTAGTGGCAAGAAGCTGAACTGCAATTCCTGAAGGCACGGGGTTCGAGGCCACCAGCTGCTCCATGGGAGAAGGATGTGCAATCTCCTCCCATGTGATTGGTACCCAACAACAACAACCACCAGGTGCCAAAGGAATCCTGGTTGTTGTTGTGTGCCATACCGTAGCTGACCCTCCAGTGGGTTTTCAGAGGCAGTTAATCTCACGGGAGGAGATTGCTCATCCTTCTCCCACAGAGCAATTTGTGGACACAAACTGCGTGCCTTTGAGATTGCAGCGCAGCTTTTTGCCACTAGGCCACCAGAGCTCCCTAACTCAAAGGTTAGTAATTTGTAATTTGTTTGTTTAATCAGTTGCAAAGAAACTCTGGTAGCACAAGTACTGAGCTGTGGCTCAAATCCACCAGCAGCTTCACAGGACAGAGATGAGACACTCTGCTTTCATAAAGATTTGCTCCCTTGGAAACCCTACAGGCAGTTTTGCAAGTGTCTCCCAAGTCATTTTTGAGTCCAAATCAACTTGCTCACAAGTGGCGTTTCCAATACCTGTTGCCTAAGGAGCGAGGTAGTAGAAATGATTTGCAGTCCTCTGCCAACTGAAAGGTTGCCAGTTCAAACCCATCCTGAAGCTCTGCAGAGGGAAAAGCTTGCAATTTGCTTCCATGACGATTACAACCAAGAAAAATCTTCTGAGCAGTGCTGCTTGTCATTCTTGGGGTCACCAGGAGTCTGTGCCAACTCACGGGCAGCTCAGAGAACTATCAGTCGCTGCCTGAGGGGAAATGGCCGGGATAAATGTTTTGGTGCTGAGGAATCACTAACTGCCACTGCCATCCCTTCCAGGGCTCATCCAGCTTCTCAAGGAAAAAACAACTTCTTGCCAACAGGAAATAAAAGTGTACTTTCTTCTCCCCACTGGGAAGATGGCAACAGCAGCCACCTCTCTGGACAGAAAACAAACCCAAGTCACAGGGGAGGTGGAGGTTAGATGGGCTCATTCCCCTAACCGTTTGGTTGAAAGGTGGGGAGAGCACGATGGTGCTTTGGCAGGGGCTGGAGATGCTGTCGACTGTGACCCTAGTCTGTTAACCCCTTAATTCTCCTGGCAGTAACATCCCCCTGCTGTACCGACTGCCCGTGCCAGGCGGAGGGTAGTTTTCCCCCCTTTCCCTCTCTCTACGCAGCTGTTTTTGGCTTGGCCACACGACTCCACCATGCCAGAGTGCATGTGGTTATCCACAGTGGGAAGAATTTCCCAGCATGCCTTGGGAAACCTGAGACACTGAACGCCTTTCAGGGCTTATTGATGTGGCTGGTGCAGGAAATAGCAGTACGTCAATAAATAGTTTTAGGCAGGAAACAGGGCTTAAATGGTAGCCTTAGAGTTTGGGGAAAGGCACTAGGGGTTGCTGAGAGGGAGCCTGCCAGTCAGATGAGAGGCTGGAGCCAAACGCCAGGCTTTGAAATGGCTGCCACCAAACGGGGGCCCCTCGCTGGTTCTGGATGGAAGAGCTGAGGGTGGGGGCAGAGTTGGAGAACCAGGGAATGGCTGGTTTCCGTTGGCAGAAAGGGGCTCCTTGTTCCAAAGGAAAAACTAGCAACTTACCACATGCATGCCAAGAAGAGACACATAGGCAGATTTTTAAAGGCCTCTGGGCACGTTCACAGCCCACTTCCCCAAGGCTTGTGAGATTCACCACTACCTCTTGGTCACCCCAAGAGTTTCATTATCCTAGTAAAAAGAAAAATTATTAAAAATCAATGAAAAGGGCACAATTTGCCAATTTCTTTTCAAACCACTCCCTACCCCAATTATAAAAGGAAATGTTTACGGAAAATTAGAGGAATACAGAAAATACTAAAAGTTTGAAATATTTTTACTTTTAAAATCTGTTTACTTTTGTGTCAGCCATAAATCCACTACTGAGAAATAATTAATTAGTAACCTTTTGAATATTTGTCATCTTTTGTCCTTTAAAAAAGTGCAATATATTAATGGCTGAGATTATATAATGAAGATAGTTTTGGTTTTGCTTTTTTTCTCATCTAGCATTCCATAAGCATTTTCCCATGTTATAAACTTCTCATAAACACTCGTTTTAATGAGTACATGGCTCGTTGTTCATTTAATCATTCCCCTATTGTTGGATATGTAAGTTGGTGAATTTTCTGTACTTAGTTTCCTTGTTATGTTTCATTATTTCCTTATGATAATTACCCCGAAGTAAAATTACTAGATCAAACAATTAAGGAGGATCATTTTTAAGGGTTGTTTTGTTGTTTGGTTGTTGGGGTGGTTTTTGGTTTGGGGGAGTTATTTGTTTTTCAGAAAAGTACCAATTTTTCACTGGCCGTTCAAACAAACAAAAAAATTCATTGCTGTCAAGTCAAAACTGACTCAGAGCTCTCCCTCCAGCAAGTTTTTGGAGGCAAATCACATGGGAGCCAATTGCCCATCTTTCTTCTGTAGAACCACTGTTGGATTAGAACCACCAGAGCGGTGAACATAACAACTCCCTACAGACCTTGCCACCAGGGTTCCCTACAAGTTTCTCACTATTATTAATACTATCTATGCTTATATAGGTTACACAAAATCATTGCTTATCAGACTTCATTCTCCCCAGTGATGACAATTACTGCTTTTTGAACTTTGCAGACTGTCTTTTCATGCTTTCTTGACTATACAAAGGCATTTGACAGTGTGCATCATGACAAGTTGTGGCTGACATTGAGAAGGATGGGACTCCTGGAGCACTTGATTGTGCTCAGAGAGCAAGGGGACTTTGTGTGGTTTAGAATTAGGAAGGGGGTGTGTCAAGGTTATATTCTGTCTTCATACCTATTCAATCCGTATGCTGAGCAAACAATTCAAAAGGCAAGACTCTATGTGGAGGAATGTGGGATCAGGATAGGAGGGAGACTCATCAATAACCTGCGTTATGCAGATGACACAACCTTGCTTGCTGAAAGTGAGGAGGACTTGAGGCACTTGTAGATGATCAAGGAATGAAGCCTTCAATATAGATTGCATCTCAATGTCAAAAAAAATCACAATTCTTACCACTAGACCTATAGGCAACATCATGATGGATGGAGAAGAGATTGAAAGTGTGTCAACGACTTCATCTTACTGGATACACAGTCAACATCCTTGGTATCAGCAGTCAGGAAATCAGGAGATGCATCATACTGGGAAAGTCTGCTGTTAGGGACCTTTCTAAATTATTGAGAAGTTAATGATACCAGTTTGAGGACTGAGGTGCATCTGATTCAGGCCATGATCTTTCCTATCATTTGCTATGCATCTGAGAGCTGGACAGTGAATAGGGATGAAAGAAGAATTGATGCCTTTGAGCTTTGGTGTTAGAGAGGGCGCTGAACGGCCAAAAGAACAAACAGATATGTCTTGGAGAGGATGCAGCCGGAATGCTCTTTGGAGCTAAGAATGATGAGACTTCACCTCACATACTTCAGGCATGTTGCTAGGAGGGGCTGTTCCTTGGAGAGGGGGATGATGCTTGGAAAAGGTGGAGAGCGGACGAAGAAGAGGAAGACCCTCGACCTGGTGGGTTGACATGGTGACTGCCACAGTGGGCTCAGGAAGTGTGAAGATGGCACAGGATCGGACAGGGTTCAGATCTGTTCATAGGGTGAGTTGTACTCAACTTGATGACAGCTCCTAACAACAACAACAATTTAGTTATTGGGAAGGAGGAAGGGGGAGTATTTTCATTTACTTGTTTCCTACTGAGGCTTTACCTAATTGCTACTGATTATTTCATTTTTTAAAATATTCTCATTGGCAACTGTGACTGTAATATTAGTCTCAAGAACTAGATTATGAGGATGATATGGAGTTGGGCAGGGTTCAGATGAGCCGTTCATTCGAGAGCATCTAACAACTTTGGCTATTTCTATCTTAGCATATAAATTACTTTTTAATACCCTTTCCCCATTTGTCCATAAGTGATTTCATATCTTAACTACAAATTTGAATGATTTGTTCATGTCCTTAAAACCTTTACCCTTTGTTACATTTGTGACACATATTTTTGCCAGCATATCCGTTGTCTTTTAAGTGTGTTTACGATATTTTGATGCCGTCCTCTGTTATTTTAATGTAAAAAGCCCTTCTTGATCCAGAAATTTGATACTCGAAATTTTATTTTCTTGGTTTTTATGGTTTGTCCTCCCCCCCCCCCTTGACCGCTTTATTCCATATGGAATTCATTTTAGGGCCCAGTGTAAAGTGAGACTCTAAATTATCCCTGCCCCCCAATACTTGGACAGCTGTCCCTGAGCTGCTGCTCAAATGAATAATGCTTCCTTTCCCGCTGATTTCTGAGTGTCTTGGGATCATGTGAGAAAATCTTATGATGCCAAATTTGTTTCTACACTATCTAACAGTCCTTTCTTAACTCAGTTCCACACCTTTTCATCATTAAAGCTTTAAGGATAAGTGAAAAGTAATCTAATTCTTTCCAGGTTTGTGTTGTTTCGTGTTTTGCTACTTTCTTGTTGTTCTTTCAAGTTACATATAGGATCCTTTTTTCGAGACCCCAACCCCTTCCGTCCCACTCTCCCCAAAAAATTAAGATTTAGATTGATGTTCAATCTGTGACCAATTTCAAAGAGAACAAGCATCTTTGTTGGGTTTTCATTTAGCAGTTAACTGTGTGTTTCTTCTGTTGTTCACTCAGTTTAGTGTTGTAATTTTCTTCTTAAAAATCTTGCACATTTCTTAATACTGTCATTTAAGTCTTCATTGTTGTAATCAATGAGCTTTTGTGCATTAAAATTTCTAACTGGCTGTTCCTGTCACAAGAGAAACCTTCTGGGTTTGGTATATTAATTTTCTTTCTATAAACTAAGAAGTCGAGTTTTATTTGTTCTGGTCTTTATTAGAGTCTTCTTGAGCTTTTCCTAGATACAATCATATCAAATCATTTTATCTCCTTTCTTTCAAAAGTCATGGATGTTGCTGCTTTTTTAAAAATCAGGCCTATTGATGCAATATATTTCCAGTTTTTCTCATGCCTATTAATTAGCTTTAGGATAGGTTAAAATATTTGTGTTGTTCTGTGTTAGCCTATTTTTCTTTCAAGTTATGTTTTGGATCCTTTTTGGTACCATTTTTGTGTCTCTCGGATAAAATAAACTTGATTAGAAGGGCTCTATTTGTTAGTATTTCATTTAGGACTTTCATATCTATTTGAATTAGAAAGGTTAACCTGTAAACTTCTTTTCTGGATCTCATTGTAAGAGATAGCTCTTTTGTAACTTCATTTTCTTTTATGATTTTAAGTCTATCCTGGTTTTCTTGTAAACTCTTTAAGATTTGTAATAGTTTTCTTTTGGAATAATTTTACTTCTTTATTTTATTTCATAATTTCCTTTTTCTGTTTTCTAATTCATTAATTTGAAGTTTTATCTGTATTGTGTCTTTTCCTCTGTTGTCTTAGTGATTGGTGAATGTTTGAGTTGAATGTTTAGTTCAGCACTGTCCCATGCAGTAAGTATACTCTGACATAAATTTATAAATCTGATAGATTACATATCTAATTTTAAATTTAATGCTTTTTGTTCCTTTATCTGGTGTGTCCAAATTTTCAACATTTCATCAATACCTTTAAAATAAGAAGCTTATCGCATTCTTTGCATATTTCATCTTCAAAATCAGTGCATCATTATCCCTAAGGAGCTCCGGTGGCCTGGTCTATGGGGAGTTGCACTGCTAAACCACAGGCAACACGTCTCCAGCGGTTCGAATCCACCAGCAGCTCTGAGGGAGAACGTTACATAGTCCCCTCCCGTGCTACTTAACAGCCTCTCAAAACTAGCTGGAGGGTCACTCCTGAGATGGTTCCCACTTGTGGCAATGAGTGTTTTTTGAGTTTCAGTTGAGTGTATTCCAGCTCATCGTGACCCAGTACGACAGAGTAGAACTGCCCCATAATGTTCCCAAGACTATGAACTTTATGAAAGCAGGTTACTTCCTCTTTCTTCTATGGAGCAGGTAACGAGTTGACATCATTGACCTGTTTTCAGCCAAGCACTTAATCACTGTGCCACTAGGACTCAGGGTTTACACCTGAGTGCATGTCTGATTTGCGCGGCCACATTTTTGGTGCTCCTTGGTCATTTGGAGGCAACCAGGAAAGTGAAAGGCATTCATTTGTCCCTTCATTCTTCCTCCTCAACAATTCTCTCTCCTCCTTCCTCTATGTGCATAAGCACATCCAGGTTGAGGTCGCATAGGTACAGATGACATTTTCTTCTCTGATCAGATGCAGTGAATTCTTTTCATTCCAAACCCTGGTACCCATTAGGCCAAGTCTTCTCCCTAGAGAGTGTTGGTCACTAGTATCATACCTCTGAAAACACTGTCCCACGGACTACTCCTCCTGCCTCCTGGTCCACCTTTCTGTCTCCACTGGGAGCTGCCTGCAAACCCAGGGAGGGAGCAGAAAGAGCACGAGGCTGGAGCTGCAGACTGCCTGTCTCTCACCCCCAGCTTTTGGTCTTCGGGATCAGGGGTTAAGTTGCCCTGAGCTACAGGATTTCTTGGTGTCAGCACCTAAGTTAACGGTATTCCCTCCTGACTCTGATGAATGTTCATTTCCTTGTCAGTGTTGTGGGGCTTTGTTCTTCCGTGCGTGCCTTCTCAGGTATTTTACAGTAGAGTCAGGTATCAACAGGTGGGCACCGTCTTTACTCCCAAGTTAGTTCTTTATAAAGACATAAACTGTGATTTTCAGTCACCGTCGCATGTTGGACTCACCTGGGAACTTTCAGGAGTAACCAAGTCCAGCTTAACTCTGCCGATTACACAGGTTCTCTGCGCAGAGCCCAGGCCTCGGGGTTCTAGGCCCGGCTACACAGGCTTTTCACGTGGATCCCAGGCCTTGGGCTCCCAGGGGTCCTCAAGTGCACCCTGTGCAGCTGGTGGGAGCGTCCAGCTCTGAGAGCAGGGGGCGGGCTGGCTTCTTATTCCAGGAGTGGTGTGACTTGAGTGGAGTCTTTCAGCCATTTCATCCCTCAGTTCTTCTGTTTTTACATGAGCGAGAATACCTCTCCTTTCCTGATCACATTAGGTTTTTGAGGGACAACAAAAGTTTAAAGAGAGTGGAATTGCCTCGGAATTTTTTTATGTTAAGGCCAGCAGTATCGGGGCCCTTTCACGGGTTCTGAAGTAGAAGACAAGGGTCATTCGTTCATTCATTCTCTCTCTGAAAATTCATTGCTGTTGAGTCACAAACAACTCTTGGTTGACCCTCTAGAAGGGTTTGGGAAGTTGTAAACCACTGAGGAGGAGATGGTGCATCTTTACCCCCACCCCCTACCCCGAGCTGCTAATGGATATGAACCACCTTTGTGTCTGTAACACAGTTCCCTATGGAATGAACACACCATCTGGAGCCTTGACTACCCCCTGGCAGTTGCGAAGGCTCTGTGATTGGGAGGGGACGCAGAGTTATCTAGGCACTGGGCATCCATGCATGTTGTCCTTGGCTAAGTCCAATGGACTCTTCAAGGAGACCCACCCTGATTCAGATCCCACAATGAGAGACAAAGAACAGAAAGCCATGCAGCAGCAAACCCCAGTTATACCCAGGGAGAGGCAGTAAGAAGTGATGGCCTGAAATCTGCAATCAGAAGGGGACTTCTTAAAACACAGAGGGCGATAACATCATCATTATCATCATCATCATCATCATCACCATTATTATCATTATTAATTATTATTAATGCGTAAGAGTGAGTGAGCCTCTAAGCCCCCTGCAGGCAGATGCAGTAGCGTGTGCCTTCAGCCCAGTGCTGGGGCTCAGACCAATTGCTAACTATGTTTCTGAGCATGATCTGGCTGCCTCTCCCGTGTGGAGGGCATGATTTGGGGGCTCCTGAAGAGAAGGACGGTACCCAAGAGCAGCCACGGGGGAAGGTCGTTTAGCCAGGAGGAGTGGAATGCGGGAGCAGGTGAGGGTGTCTGCCTCCCTGCCTCACTTGTCCTGATGAAGGAAGGAGGCTCACAGCAGACCTGGCAATGCCCAGAAAAAAGGAAGCTGTGGCCTCAATCTGAAGGCCAAGGTGGGCTCACTGGCTGGGGGTGGGGTGGGTGTGGCACTACCACTTCAGTCGTGGGGACCACCCCGTGGACGCCGGGCTGACCGCTCCCTTTGTCTCCACAGGAGGACTTCACGGTGCGCGAGGAGCTGCAGCAGCAGGACGTGGAACGCTGGCTGGGCTTCATCACGTTCCTGTGCGAGGTGTTCGGCACCATGCGCAGCAGCACGGGCGAGCCCTTCCGCGTGCTGGTCTGCCCCATCTACACCTGCCTCAGGGAGGTAAGCAACACCTGCTCCGTTCCGAGTCCGTCCAGTGAAACTCACCTCGCCTCACTCACCTCACTTCCGAGCCCCCTAAGGCTTGTCTCACCCACAGAACGATCTGTCCTTTGCTACAGGGAACTCTAACCCCCTGTAGCTCCTGCTGTCTAAAGCCTGGTGTCTATTTGCTGCATTTATGTGCAGAAAAAGAGCTCCCAGAAGCAAGTGATGTTAACTCAGCCTCTGGGGATTCCTCCTCTAGTGCGTTGCCTATAGCAGGGATGTCCCGATGTTATTTGAAGGAACGAAACGTTAGGTTGCATTTATTTTTTATTGAATTCTTTTCAAAACCATGTTTGCTTCTAAGTGTCACTTGAAAAGGAAGATATAAGGATAATCAAGAGATTTTTAAACAGCAAGAATTTCCAAGATCGGGGTGGGGAGGGAGGGGAGTGTCTGGCACTTGCCTCACCAGATCGAATAATGTGCTTGTTGAGGGGACAGGACTGGAAGGGCCCAGACGTGGGATCTGGAAGCTCAGCTGTTGATTGTCGGTGTCCCAGGTGAAAAGTTGGTGACTTAGAATAGAGCAGAGTGAGGAAGACGGGAAAGGCTTGAATCCACACACATTTTCTAAGTTCAAGCCACGAAACTTGTTGCTGGGAGGTGAAGGGCACAAAGTGATGTGGACTCTGCCATGTTAATTACCTGCTGGACATCTCTGGGGACCTGTCCCTTATAGTACTTAGATAGAAGAGTCTGAAAACTGGAGTCCCTGAATGGTGAAAAAAATTCATGCACTTGGCTGTTCACTGAAAGGTTGGAGTTTGGATCTGCTGACAGGTGCTTCAGAAGCTGGCCGTCTGCATCAGAAAACTTGGCCATGGACAGCACAGTGGTACCCTAATATACAGGGTGTGGCCAGGTGTCAGAATTGATGCAGCAACCCCTGAGTTTGAGGTTTTTTGTGTGTTTTTTTTTTAATTTATTACTACTTTCAATGAAAATTTACAGAAACTTTGGATTTCCATTCATTCACTGTTGTACTTTTATCCCCTTCCAAACCTCCCCCCAGTACGCTACCCTCTTGGGAAAGTAAAAGAAAAATTCTTTCATTGTTTCACAATCCCTCCCCCCAGGTCCACTCCCCTATGCAGCCTTTGCTCTAGACACCTGTCATGATAAAAATACCTAATCACATATCCCTTGTAAACAGTGTTCTCCCTCATCTGTTTCAATGCAGTATACGTTATTGAACCCATCTTTCTCAGTCTCCCCCCAACCCTGAGATCAGTCCTGTTTTACAATAATGGCACCATGTAGTATTTGTCCTTTTGTGACTGAGGTATTTCACTCAGCATAATGTCTTCCAGGGTCACCCATTTTTAATAATATTGCATGAGTTCTTTGTTTTTCAATGCAGTGTAGTATTCCATTGTGTGAATATACCACAGCTTCTCTATCCATTCGTTTGTTGATGGACACTTAGGTTGTTTCCAACTCCTTGCTCTTGTGAACAAAGCCGCGATAAACATGGGTGTGCGTCTGCTTGGATGTCATCTGCTTGTGACATCTGCTTGGATGTCAGTTATGGTCTCTTTGGGGTATATTCCCAGTAGTGGAATTTCTGGGTCAAATGGTATCTCTCTTTGCAACTTTATGAGAAAGCGCCATACCATTTTACACTCCCAACAGTGAATAAGGGTTCCAGTTTCTCCACAACCTCACCAGCATTTGTTGCTTGCTGTTCTGTTAAATTTTGCTATTCTGACTGGGGTGAGATGATATCTCATAGTTGTTTTAACTTGCATCTCTCTTAGAGGTAGGGATTTTGAACATATCTTCATGTGCTTGTTAGCCATCTGAATGTCTTCTTCAGTGAAGTGTCTGTTCATATCCTGTGCCGATTTACTGGATTATTTACGTTTATCTTGTTGTGGTGCTCGAATATTTTATAAATTCTGCATAGAAGTCCCTTCTCTGATATGTCATTACCAAATACTTTTTCCCAGTCTGTGGCTTCCCTTTTTACCCTGTTGGAGAAGTTTTTGGATGTGCATAGGGATTTGATTCTTAGAAGGTCCCATTCATCTATTTTATCTTCTCCTGGTTGTAGGCTGAGTTTGAGTTTTGAAGGAGTTTTGAAGGAGGTCAGCACTCAGGATATGCTGTCTGGAGTGTCAGTGTGCACATGGCTCTAAAGGCCAGGGATGGACAGAGTCCTCCAGGAAAATAGTCTAGACAGAGGAGAGGAGCCCACTGAGGAAGCTGAGGGGTGGTGGCCAGGGAGGCAGGATGCCAGCTGGAGGGTGTTGACTCAGAAGTTTTGAGAGAATGAGTGATAGTTATCAGAGAGACCCCTCGATAAGACCCTGAATCAGCCCCCCATGTCACATGTACTGTCCCTTTGAGTCCTCAGCAACCCTCTGGTAAAGGCCAGGACCAGGGAGGGAGAGTCACTAGGGAATGTGGACAAAAGCGAACAAGGACCAGGACAGAACAGTGTCCTGGCTTGGGCACCCAAGACATCACTAGGGACCATGGTTTCAGAGGGAGAAGCTCTGGAGGCAGGCAGGACTGTGTTGAGGGGTCAAGGGAGGAGAGAATGTGAGTGTGGACACATCTTTTGAGATGTCCCCTCCTTGCCTGCAGTGGACCTGCCCCACCCCCACCGCCAGCCTTGTTCTAGGGCAGTGACCTCAATGTCCCCACACATTCACTCTGCATGACCTGGACACCTCCTGGTGTTGCCGTCACCTTCTCCCCTGGCAGGAAGCAGGCTGGAGCTGAGTACTGACCCAGTATGGGACACTCTCAACACTGCCTGAGGTGATGCAAGCCCGGTGTGAGATTGGAGGTTTGCAGAGACACAGAGCCACGCGCGCACGCGCGCACACACACTTGTTTGCTTATGTCAGACAGCTCAGGTGACGTCACCAACACAGCCGGGCCCTGGGCTCCTGGTCAGATGGCAGAGTAACAGTGTCACCTGTGGCTTTCATCATTGTGGGAAGAGAGGCCAGAGCCCTGTGTGCCCAGCTGCGTGCTTGGGGCCATGTAGGGGTGTGGTGAAAGAGCATCATCCCTGAGGTCAGGCTGCCGTTTGGGTTCAAAACCTGTCCCTGAGTTTTATTTTAACTATGTCATTTTTGAGGACAGTTTATCTGCTCTGGATTTTGGTTTCCTCCTTTGCGAAAGAAGGAGGATCCCGTCGCTTTCTCAGCAAGGGCTGCAGTGTGGAGAGGATGCTGTGGACACAGGCCTTTGTGCTGTGCGGGGCCCCGCCCAGGGACACATGGCTGGTCCATCTGTTGCTCCTGATCTCCTAGCCCCATGCTCTTTCCAGTAGAAAGCACAGCTTCCTAAAACTCCAGATGGACATGCACCAGGGTGCCGAGATGTCTCAGCAGCCTCTGTGGAGAATTTGCCACTTTCCCAGCTCCCTGCAGACACTCTGCAGTCTCCTGTGCCTCACTGACCACCTTCAGCTCTGACTTGACTTCAAGGTCCAGCCAGCTCCCGGCAGTTTCTAGAAGCCAAAAACACTCCTTCAGCCTTTCTCTGTGCTGGAAATGTTATGTGCCGTCAAGTCAGAACTGACTTAATAACTGAGCCTCCAACAGGTTTTCAGAGGCAGTAAATCACACAGGAGGAAAGTGCCTATCTTTCACCCACAGAGCAGCTGGTGGGTTCAAACCATGAGCCTTTGGGTTGGCGGCACAGGTCTTTACCACTAGGCCACCAGAGCTCTTGTGCTGGAAAAAGTATTGGGAGGTTTTCTCCCCCCAGGGACTGTGCAGATCGCTGACTCCAAATCCAGAGCTCCCACTAGGCCTGGAATGCTCTCGATGTCCCCTAGCCCCACTTTTCAAGATGCTGGTTCAAGTCCCAGGTCAGGCCTCAAGCCCCTCAACACACATGGCTGGAGATGTACCCCAGAGCCCTCCTGCTCAGACATGGTCCTATAGGCCTGCACCCACCTCTTCTGCAGGCAGCACCCCCAGGATGTACACTGACCACTCTGATGGGAAGTGTGTCTTTAGAACAAGTCTGGGAGAACTCCAGAGCCCCCTCAACCAGGCCCAGTCAGCTCACATGCATTCTGGGCCCTCCCTTGGTCCGCTCCCTTAAATCTGGGGGCTGTGCTCATGTGGCCTGTCCCCCATAGTGAGGCCATCAGCTGGCTGAGACGTGCCCTGCCTGGAGCATCGCCCCAAGCACTTCCTTCTGGCTCAGACATAGCCCAGTGCACCTTCCCTGGGTGACCCCGAGTTCACCTTCCCTGAGTTACCCTGTCATCCAGGTTTCCTCATCCTGGTCCCAGCCAGGCCTCATCAGTGACCGTCCACAATGACCCCACCTCACTCCTCCCTTTCCACTTTCTTTTAATTAACAATGGTGCCAGCTCATTTGCCATGAGATAGGTATTGTCCAGAGAGCTTTATCTGGCCTTTTCTCTTTTAACTAGAAGAGCACTCCAAACTTTCCTTTTTTATTTCCAGTTGCCATCAAACCGGGGGGGGGGGGACCTAAAACATTGTCATCAAGGTGAGACCAACTCATAGCTGAACGGCTGTTGGGCTGTTGAGTCTATAAATCACAGGGGAGGAGATTGCCCAGCCCCCTCCCACAGAGCTGCTGGTGGATTTGAACCACCAGAGAATAGAGGACTTTGGGTTGGTAACTTCCATTTCTTTGTATCTTTGTGTCTGCCAAAGCAGAACTGAGCTCTGTAACGCTCTTAGTGGCCAGTGTTTCAGAAGTCGAGCCCCCCTCCCAAGCATGGACCCCCTCCCCCACCCCAGGCCTTTCTTCCAAGATACAGCTGGCTGAACTCAGACCAGCAGTCTCTCAGTTAGCAACCCATCACGTGATCATTTCACACCACCACCAGAGTCCCCTCCAAAGATTGTTATGCTCATTCTATGCCGGGGGAGCAGAGAGGTCAGTTGACTATCCCAAAGCCACCCAGCCTGTGTGGGTGATAGAATCAGTGTAGAAATCCAGGTCTGGTCCTGCTGCCCATGTGGCCTGGCCTTGCAAGCAGAGCAGGGTCATTCTGTCTCTCATTCTGTCCTGGAACTAATGACGGTCTGCTGTGAATAGCCTGTGCTTGGTGTATCAAGCTGCGCAAATCTCCTAACCTTCCTGTTTACACCTCATGTTTGTGTAGCAAGCTCCTTTTTAACAGCATTTAAAGGACCCCTAGGTCCCTGGGTGGACCTCTGGTGGCATGGTCTATAGGATGCTGCACTGATGGCCAAAAACCTGTATCTCCGGTGGTTTGACTCTACAAGTTGCTCCAAAGGAGAAATATGAGCGGTCTCCTCCCATTCCGTTTTAGCCTCAGAAACCCAACAGAGGGTCACTAAGAGTCCAAGCAGGCTGAACAGTGGTGAGTTTGTGGCTTTATCAGGAAAATCCCTGGATAGCACAGAGTTTACACTCAGCTGTTAACTAAAAGGTTCGCTGTTCCAACCCACCCATTTGTGCTGAGGAAGAAAGGCCTGGCGATCTGCTTCCTTACAAAGTTCAACCAAGAAAACCCTACAGCTCAGTTCTAGTCTGTGACACCCAGGTCGCCATGATGAAGAATAGACTCGGGCAGAGAGAGGAAGAGGAGAGAAGGGCCGCTGGGACCTGCCTGTTCCAAACTTGAGGAGTGTCCCTGTCTGTGTCTGAGCTGGGGGTGCCCCATCTCCCCATCATGGCTCCTCTCTGCTGCCCGGCCAGGCTCTGTGTCTTGACCCTCCAGCCCCCTCCCCATGCCCTGTCACCTTTTTTGACCCAGTGATATGTCTGCAGGCGCCTTGGCATTGTCTCTAAATGCTCCTCGCTGGACCCTTTAACTTCAAGACTTTTCTAGACATTCCTCTGTAGGGAAATGGCTTTTAACCCCTTGGTGCCTTTTCCCTTTAAGAAGGCACTTCTTTTCTTTTAAAAAAAAAATATATACATATTCTTTTGTGTGTATGTGTACTGTCAAATCAGATCTGACTAGTACAGGAGGAGATTGCCCCTCCTTCTCCAGCAGAGCAATGGTGGATTCGAGCCACATATCTCTGGGATTCCAGTGCAGCTTCTTGCCACTACGCCACCAGAGCTCCCTTTTTTCTTTCTTTTCTTTTCTTGTTTTTTTTTTAATTATCATATATTGGTTTAGTTACAAAGTCCGTATACATTGTTTTTCACAACAGATCTTTACCATTTCCTTTACCCGTTCCTCCTTTCACCCATCAAATCGTGCAACTCTACAATTAAGCACCCCATCCCTGCCCACCCTCACCCCTCTGCTTCCGCCTTCTCCCCGCCGCTTGGATCCTCCTACATGTTCTACAGTAATGGTCTTATACAGTATTTGTCCTTATCGGACTGAGTTAGCTCACTTAGCATAATGCTCTCCATTCCCTCCCAAGTTAGGTAGTAATTTACAAAATCTTTGCTCCTATATGCTGCATAGTAGTATTTCAACATGTCAGTGTGCTATAATTTCTCAATCTGTGCCATTGTGGTTGGACATTTGGGCTGTTTCCATGTTCTTTATGGAAGAAGGCACCTCTTAAAGAAGGTTCTTGTGCCTCTGTACTTGTCCCCATCCCATCCTCCTTTCCCATCTCACCTGCAGCATCCTGCTACTCTCTCACACAAGTCCCTCCATCTCTACTCTCTATTCCCTCACTTGCCCTCCTCGAGACTGTCTCACGGTGGTGCAGATGAAAACACTGAGTTGCTTGTTGGCAGTTTGAACCTACCCAAGGGCACGTTAGAAGAAAGGTCTGGAACCCACTTCAGGAAGGTCACAAGCTTGAAATATATTCTGCTTTTCACACGTGGGGGTTCTATGGGTGAGGCGTGGACTTACAGAGGAGGCAGGCCTCTATCGGGAATCTCCGTTCCTTCTGTACCTTCTGCCTGTCCCCCTCCCTGACTCCTTCTCTCCCCCCATCCACCCCTCCCTGCACTTTCCAGAGGAAGGGCAGGAAGGGGGCAGGTCCCTCCAAGGGGCTGCTCTGTGCGGCGCCCTCTCAGAGGTGGACCTGGCCGGGCTCCTGGAGGAGGCCAGCAGGCACTGGCCAGGGAGGAGAACACAGGTCAGCAAGTCAGGCTGCGCAGGAAATGAAATTGCTCCATGCAACAATGAGAGGGCCGCTTTTTTACATTTTTGCGTGAGCGTGCATTCAATTGCTCACATTGTTTTGGCTCCGGGGGAAATCTGACCTCGGAAAAGGCAGAGATGAAGTGGGTGTGGGTGGAGATCCTCTGCTATTTCGCAGGCCGCAGAGAGTCGTGCAGAACATTCTTCCAGGGGCCTTTCCAAAGCGCTGTTCCTCTGTCCAGAGAGCTGGGGATGGGGCCACAGCAGGACGCACGATGGCCAGGGAAGCTGAAGGGGCCTATGCTTGGGCAAGGTGGACCCGGACCAGGGTGGGGGCTCCTGGCTGATCCCATGAAAAATTATCCTCCCACCCCTGCTGCCTAGGGCTCTGGTGAGATCCCACACCTCCTAGAGCTTTTATAAAATCCCAAACCCTCCAAATACTCCCTCAACCACCGAAACCAAACTTCCTAAAAAAGGGTCATCTTCTTGTTGATATGTGCCTTCGAGTCGCCTGCACCCCTAAGTACAGTAGCCCTGAACTCTGCCCTGTCCTGAGCCAGTCTCACTAATTCTGACACACCAGCCTCCGTTGCCCCTATTACTGTGTCAATCCATCTTATCCAGGGTGATGGTGTTGGGTTTTTTTTTCTCGGGGGGCGGGGGGGGGACAGTGGAATTAACCTCTCTGTGATTCCAGAGAGCAGTCAAGGTAGATTTAGGGAGAACCATTGACAAGCCACAGAGCATTGTGGGAGTCCCACAATTTACTAGCTGCAAGGTTTTCTTCTAATACTTGCAACTCTCTGGACCTCAGTTCCCTTAGCAATGACTGTGTGCCTGATTGCTAACCGAAAGATTGATGGTTTGAACTCAGTGGCTCCGCAGGAGGAAGACCTGACAGCCCACTGCTATAGAGAGTACAGCCTAGGGAAACTCTGTTCTATTCTGAATCAGCTCGGTGACCCCCAGTAATGAGCACCCAGGAGGACAGCTCAGGCCAGCCCCTGGAAGGTTAAAATGGTTAGCTGGTGCTTGGCTGCTAACTCAAAGTTTATTGCTTCTGAGTAGACTTGAACCAGCAAACTTTCAGTTAGAAGCCAAGCACACATCCACCCAGAGGGACGTCAGAAGAAAGTCCTGGTGATCCACTGCACAAAAAATCAGCCATTGGAAGCCTCATGGGGTGTCGCTCTACTCTCACACACATGAGGCTTAGGGGTCAGTATAGACCCAACAGCATCTGGGTAAAAAGAAACAAAGAAAAGCTTGTTTTAAGACTTAACATAGTGAGATGTTGCTATAAAGCAAGAGACATAGGGAAAGCCCTCAGTAACAGTCATGTTGTCCTCCAGTGTCCGAAGGCCAGCGTGTCCCAGGCACCGCTTGAGAGCAGTATGACATCAGAGGCTGCCCAGGAACAAAAGATGCATTCTGTCTAAGTGGGCATGCAGGTCCCCCCAGTCCTAAGGCGCCTCTCGTCAGTCCACATTGTATTTGCACTGAAGGCCTCTCCCCTGCTTCCCAGCTGAACCCACTCTTCTATGCCTGATCCTTGCCCTAACTCACCTCCCATTGCCTCCAGGAACTCTTTTTTCCACCATCCCAGCCCTCCCTGATTGGCTCATCCGCACCGTCCAATAGAACCAGTGTCTACCTAGGGCAAGTGACACCTGTTCTCTGCACATGGCCTTAGCCAGGTGGCCCCTTCTAGGGAGCAAGCTGAGTTTCATCCATCACTAAACCCCACTTTGTGTGTTGTGCGGGAGTCTGTTCATTCAGTACTCAGTGGTTTGGTTTGCTACTTTCCAAGGGAGCAGCAAACAAGTTCTAGCATTGCTGGAAGGTAGTGGTTAAGTCCCATCATGTAGCTTCCAGTTCACCACACATGGGAGCAGACGGCCCATCTTTCTCCACTAGAGCAACTGATGGATTCGAACCACATACCTTTGCATTGATAGCGTGTATCATCAGAAGGATGTGTACATCAGAAGGAAACATGGCCATATCTAGTGCCATCTTCACAAGGGCTGCCTTGCTTAAGCCATTGTTGCAGCCACTGGTTCATCTGTTTTGTTGAGGAGGGAGTATATAGAAGGCACTTACTCTTTGTGACCACATCCACAGATATTAAGCAGCCACAGACACTTGGGCTGGATTGTGTGAGACACTAATCTGAGGGGCGATATTCTCAGCTGCTGGAGGCAAAAGGGAAGGAAAGACTCCTTGGCAGGTTTGGCTCCCATCTGGGGCTTAATGAGAAGTGAGCTCTGGGCAGGCATTGGAGAGAAGGTTAAGACCTGCAGGAAGATATGAGATGCGACAGGCAGCTAGGAGGTGCATAGACCACCTGTGGCAGCATGATGATTGAGTTCTAGCCATTCTGGAGCATACAAGAGGACACCAAGAACCTCAGAAAGTTTTCAAACTAGAGAGCAACACCATGGAAGGTGTAAAGGAGAGGTTATTTACTCAATCAACCAACATTGAGGAAAATGCTACTTCCTTCTAAAATAAAAGTTGTTGCCTGAGTCCATTCTAACATACAGAAATCTCGTGTGTTCTAGAATTGAAGTGCTCTGTAGACTTGACTTTCATTTTTATGGCAGTGACTGCCACACCATCGAGGCAGAACCAACCAATAGCTGACCTTCCAATGAGTTTTCAGAGGCAGTTAACCCACAGGAGTCCATATCCCATCTTTCTTCTGCTCAACAACTGGTGGGTTTGAACTGCATACCTTTGTGTTGTTGGAGCATGTGCTTACCAGTATGCCACCAGAGTTCCCTAGTCCAACACAAACCCTTTATACTACCCAGGCACTTGCTGCTTCCTTGTATGAGATGAAAAGACTCCCAGACACATTTCCTCCTAGAAATGTATGTCTGTTACCACATCACATAAGCTGGGCACTCCCTGGCCGGAGGGACCACGAATAGTGAGAAGTGAGAAGAGCAGAGAGGGTGTGGAAGGCAGAGTTCAGACCGTTGAGGAGCAGGGAAGAGTCCCCCACTCAGTCTCCTCTTCAAATTTTTTCTTACTATAGCAGTCAGACAAAAAAAAAAGATTAAGCAGGGAAGTGCAGGGCTAAAACAAAGATTGAAAAAGCAGCGAAACTTTCCCCATGGACAGTTTATTCCAGCCCTGATCTGAGGCCCAGATCCCGCCTGGAATGTCCCTCTGGGAATGCAGCCTTTTCGGGGCAGGTACACAGCCCCTGGGCCCTGGCTTAGCCTCTGAGCCCCTCCACCTCCAGCAGCTGCTGCTATGAATACCCAGCTTAAGCAGCCGACCTATAACCGCCGCCCAAATAACTCCCCACCAGTTTCCTCCCCTCTGAGCTTTCGTGGCCCCAGAGAAGTCTCACGGGGATGTGAGGCTTCTGATCTGCTCACCACTCATACCTCCACTCCCCCCGGTGCACACACATACACAGAGACATTGAAGAGGCCCATCTGAGGATGCCCAGGACCCCTGACCTCTTGGGAGAACACTCACATCTCCCACCCCCACCAGTCCCCCACCCCTTAACTGTTCCACCTCCTTGGCCCAGCTCACTCTCTGCAAACTGAATGTGAAATCCGAAGCCCGCCTTCCCCTTAGCAACCACAGTAACACAGGATCTGCTCAAGAGCCTAGAGTTATAAAAATACCAGCTTCCACCAGACACTCGCTTCCAAAGGGAAGCCAGTCTCTAAGCCAGGACCTTTTTTAAACAGTCTTAAAACTCAGGAGATTTCCAAATCCATCTCGCTATGGTTTCGGGACATCCAGTTAAATCTCTTGGAGGTGGAAATGGTGGTGGTTGCAAGTTTTGGGTCTTTTCTCTAAAATACAGTCAGAGACTCAGAAACAAGGGTGGCTCACTTGAGGATTAGCTGGTTTTATAAAGGCGCACTCGTAGTGCAGTGGCTTAAGTTCTTGTCTACAAACCCAAGAGGTCAGCTGTTTGAACCCACCACTTCTAGGAGAAAAATGGGGCCATCAGATGCCTTAGAAACCCTATGGGACGGTTTTAGCCACTCCGTCCCATGGGGCTTCTTGACTAGGTGGATGACACAGAGACTGCAGCAGCCGCTCAAGTGTGTCAGGTGATGAGGATGGCGCAGGACAGAACAGGGTTCAGATCTGTTGTTCTTAGGGTCAACTCGAGAGCACTTACCAGCAACAACATGGGTGAGAATCAACTCAAAAGCAATGAATGTGGTTTTCGGTTTTATTAAAGACCCAAATGTCCTGCCATCTAATCTATTCCAGCTCACCGCGACCCTCCACCCGTTTTCCTCTGAGGCTGGAAATCTTTAGAAAGTTGCCAGGCTTTCTCCAGCAGAACAGCGGCTACGTTCTACGTACCAACCTTTCTGTTAGTAGCCCGGCATTCCACACCCGGTCGCCTTCTAGAAAAGATAGGCGAGAGAAAGACCTGGCAACCTCCTCCAGCAAAGCCTGCAGCGTAGGAAATACCGTGAGCGGTTCTACTCTACCCTTGGACTCATCCGTCAAAAATCAACTCAAGGGCTCTCAACAACAGTCCCAAGAAAGGGTGTACAAATGGAAACATCTATTCTTAAATATCGAATATTCAGCACTTAAAGAGTTGGGCTGAATTGCTGAATCCCAGTGACTCCCCCCGCCCCCCACCGCCATCATCACCTTCAAGGTGAGTCCCAGCTTCCTCAGCACCCCCAGTTGCAGAGAGGACTGGTTTGGAAGAGCCCTGGTACTGTAACCCATACGGACTTTTGCTGCTAACCCTATGACCAATCTTCTGGCAGTTGAAATCTACCACCAGCTCCTCCTTTCCTGGAGAAAGAGGGCCCACCTCCTTCCCTGGGGCTCAGTGGCAGTGAGCTCGTTTCTTCTCCCTTGAACGGTCTTGAGTCACCTAACCATCTTCCAGCAGGAATTGTAAAGCCAGCTCTTGGGAGAGAAGAGATGGAGTTAACACATTTTTCTACATCGGACCAAATAGTTCCCAAGCCTCTCTGCCCCCCAGACACTCACCCTTGGAGCACAGCCCTGGGAGGCATCTGAAAGTCCTGGTAGAAGTCTCCAAGGGTAGAAAGGCAATCTTGAGGTGGAACAGGGGCAGCTTGGCTCCACAGTCCCCCCTCTGCAGCCCTGAGCTCCCCACCTCCCTCCTTTGGACTCTCCTCCCATTCCCCTTTATCTCCTGGGGACCACACCTTATCATTTTGAAAAACATTGATGGTGGTTGTGTGCTGTGGAGTCAGAACCAAGCCATAGCTGGCCTGGCAGCAGGTTTTTGAAGGCAGTAAATCACAGAGGAGGTCACCCATCCTTTATCCCATGGAGCAGCTGGTGAATTTGAACCATATGCCTTTGGGATTACAGAGCAGCTTCTTACTACTAGGCCACCAGGGCTCCCGTGAAAAATAATAGAAGTCAGTAATTAGTCTGAACTTTATGAAGTACCCCCTTTCTGCGGAGCCTCTCTGAAGGAGAGAAGCTGAAGTTCCGAGGAAACGTGGGGTGCGGATGATTTTTTCTAACCTATCAAATGTGCAGAAGTGGATAGAACTGTACCTTGCCTGAGTTGTGTGTATAAAACATATGCATACACATCCATATGCAAATGTCTGTCTAGATTTTAAATCCTTCTGGTCAAAAAAGTCGATGCTGGAGTTGGGGAAGAGTCTGCCCAGTGAACCTGGAGTGAGAGGGAGCCAGGCTGGGGCATTTATTGAAGAACCATCTGGATGGGGTAGTGGCTGGATGGGTGAAAGAGTGGCTTTGAAAAGAAATCTTACCCTATGAAGGTTTGAAAATTGGCAATCAATAATTTCAGATAGCCTGTAGGTTAAATTGGAAGGCAGAGTGGCATCCACTTCCATAATAGCTTGCCTCCGGAAACCCTATGAACCTGGAGAGAGGATGAAAGGCACCCAAGTGTTGAGGACTCTCCTTCATAGGGTCGCTATGAGTCGCCTGCGACTTGACGGCACTTAACAGCAACAACAATATAGGTTAAAAAATAAACCATTGGCTCAAGCAGTAGAATTTTCACTCTCCATGCAAGAGACCAAGGATCATTGCTGACAGAGGCACCTCATGTCTGTCAGTCGGGACTTACATGTGACTAAGGTTGAACAGATTTAGTTCAACTTCCAGATTAAGACTAGGAAGAAAGGCCTGGTGGTCTGCTTCCAAAATTACTAAAAACCTTATGAATCACCATCTGATCTTACTGCACATGGGGTCACCTGAGTCAGGGCAGACGTGAGGACAGGAATGACAACACCTATTTCTCAGCACTCCCCCCATCAGAACCTCCCCATGGCTTGCACAGCCCGACCTCCCTCTCTCCTCTATCCCAGCATGGCCCAGCCTTCGTGCACCTGTTCAGGTACCCCTCCACCCAGAACTCAAGTGCCACAAGCTGGGCCTTGCGGATGACTGTGTTGTGGTTACTACCTGCACAGAACAGCCTGACCAGGGTACGAGAGTACCCAATGGTACCTAAAGTGCATGCAATCTCCCATGACCCACACTCACCTTGTCTCTGACCTCCGCCCTTGCATGGTCCTTGTAAATTCAGCGGTTGGTGAAATTCTACTTGCCCTGCACTAAGATATTCAGAACTTTCAGCACTTTTCCTGAGTTAGACACAGTTTAGAACCATCTTCCCTGCCTCCCAAAACCCAGTTAGAATCTAGTCCCATGATCACTCTGGCCAATACTGATGGGGATTCAGGGGAACTGGGCCAGGTCACATGAAAAGAATCCACCTGGATCATCCCTTCTCCAGGGCTCAGAAGAGTGGTGTGGGGGACTTTGGAATGCCTTCCCTCTCTGGCCCTCAAGTTCCTTGTCAGCATGAGGACTTGTTAATCTGTCCTTCTTTGTAGCTCAGCCTGTTGGACACATCACAAACTGAACACTTGAAGCCCTGAAACAAGGGGATCCAGCAGCAACATATTTATATCACAGAAAATTGTTGTTGTTGTTGTTAGGTGCTGTCGAGTCAAGTACAACTCATAGCAGTCCAGTGAACAATCATTCTGAACCCTGTCCGGTCCTGTGCCATCCCCATCATCTCTGACACACTTGAGCCCATTGCTGCAGTCCCTGGTTTACGTTGTTGAGTATCTTCCTCATTTTTGTTGACCGTCCCCCTTTCTAAACATCATGTCCCTCCTAGCAACATAGTCTCTCCTAGCAACATGCCCAAAGTATGTGAAATGAAGCTTTGTCATCTTGGCCTCCAAGGAACACTCTCACTGCACTTTCTCCAAGACATACCTGTTTGTTGTTTTGACAAGTCCATAGGATATTAAGCACTCCAATCCAACACCACAGCTCAAAGGCATCAATTCTTATTCTGTCATCTTTATTCATTGTCCAGTTCTCAGATGCATAGCAAGTGATGGAAAAGACCATGGCCTGAATCAAGTGCACCTTAGTCTGCCATCATTGCTCCTCAGTAATATAGAGAAGTCCATGATAGAGGACTTTCCAAGTGCAATACATCTATTGATCTTCTGACTGCTGCTTCCAAGGGTGTAGATTGTGGATCCAAGTAAGATGAAATTGGTGACAATTTCAACCAATATCTTCACCATCTATCATGGTGTTGCTTATCAATCCAGTGGTAAACATTTTTGTCTTCCTGATAGTGAGATGCAATCCATATTGAAGGCTGTGGTCTTTGATCTTCTGATGTTATGATTTCACATAAAATTAGATGCTTCTTAATGAGGAAAATGTATTAAGGACAAATTATACCTCTCAGTGCTTTTATTCTCACTGTTGCCCCTGCCAAGAATGCCCTTCTGTGCCCTTCAAGTTCATGCCTCAGATGTCAGTTTCTCCGAAAGACTGTCCCTGAGCCCACCTGCTGTCCCTGTCACCCTCTTCTTTTTCTTCATAGCCCTTACTAGTACCTGGCTTTACTTTAGTAGAAGTTTCTTTTTAATTGGCTATTTTCTGTCTCCCCAGCCAGAATGGAAACTCCCTAAAAGTAGACTTCCCCCCCCTCCTCCCGTCTCTATCAACAGTACCTGGCACCAAGTAAGAACTCAGTAGTACTTGTTGGATATAGGAAGTGGCAGATCTAAAATGAGCAAAGCAGGAGACATTAGTGAGCCCTATTGTTCTTCTGGGAAGAGTTCTCGGAGGAACGAAAGTGGAGTCTCTGAAGAGGTGAGGCATAGTAAACAGGCAGGGGAGGTGAGACTGAGTGGAAATCATTGGCTGATACGGTTCCTGGAGGTGAGCTGAGCATGGGAGAGGGAGGAAGAACACTCCGAGCATCATTGCTTCCACATTCCCCCACATCAGACTCCAGAGAGGCAGCTGGCACGGTGCAGTGCGTGTTGAGCGGCTCACCAGAAACACTGGCAGTTTGAATCCACCAGCTGCTCCTCCAACGTGGCTGACTTCTCGTGTGAAGATTTACAGCCCTAGAAACTTGCCGGAGAGTCTCCGTGGGTCAACCACCCCTGGACAGCAGTGAGGTGGATTTTATGTGAGTGAATCATTGTGAAAACTACTCTTAGATACTCAGTTTCATTTGTTTATTATCTATTATCAGAATTCCCTGAGCCACAGTTAATCAGGAGAGGTCATGGTAGGCCTTTGGCAAAGCCTTGTGGGTGGTGAGTCCATGGGGCTGTGGGGAAGAATCCGCTTGGTACCTCCTGCGTGCTGTACAGAATACAGGCTGTGGCCGGAGGTGCTGGGGCAGGAGCTGGCCTCTCCGTCTTCACTCTCCCCAGGAGAGGAGTAAGGAGAGTGTACAGGAAGTAAGAGGATGCTTTGAAGGTCAAGAATGAAGGGCACGGCCCAGGGAGGGGCAGAATGGAGTGAGTGGGAGAGGACACCCCCACACAGTCAAGAACATTGAGGACAGTGCCAGAAACCTCTCAGCCCTTAGAAGTTACAGCAGAGTCACAGCTCAAACGCAGCAAGTCCAGTAGCAAGGCAATGCAAGCAACATGTGCTATTTTAAGTTTTCTAATAGCCACATGTTTTAAAAAGAAGAGAAGTAAATTTGTAATAATATATTTTATGTCTGCAGAAAATCTAGATGTTATTTCAGCATATCTTTCCTTTTTTTTTTTCCCTTTTCCCCTCTACCTCATGTTAAAGTCTTTAAAATCTGGTGGTGATGGTTGTGTGTTGTTAAGTCAGAACCGACTCATAACTGACCCTCCAGTGGGTTTTTAAAGGCAGTAAATTACATGGAAGGAGAATGTTCATCCTTCTGCCCAGGAGCGTCTGGGGGATTCGAACCACATGCCCTTGGGATTCTTATCACTTCTTACCACTAGGGTCACCAGAGCCACCCCAGTGGGTGATTCAAATAGCTATCATGCTCATTATCCAGAGGAAATCAGAAGAAAGGGCTGGTGATCCACTTCTGAAAATTCAGCCATTGAAAACTCTGGCCCACAGTTTTGTTCTGAGTTGCCAATTATTGGGAATCCTCACTAACAACTGGTTTGCCTTTTTGGTTTATTTTTCTCTTGTTACTGTTGGGAGAATTCCTCGTAGTCATCGTGACCTTATAGGACAGAGTAGAATTTCCCCGTGAGGTTTCCCCGGGATGTAAATCTTCATGGAAGCAAACTGCTTCATCCTTCCTCCTGCAGAGTAATTGGTGGTGTTGAACCACACACCTTTTAGTTAAGCAGCCAAGCACTTAATCATCATGCCTCTGTGACTGTGAATCAGCTCCGATTCACAGCACCTCCCTGTAGCCAGATGGAACCTTGTTGGATCCTGAGCCGTCCTCACAATCTCCTCTGTGCTCGACCCCAGTACTGCAGTCATTGTGTGAACCCATCTCGTTGGGTCTTCCTTTCCTTCAGTGACCTTCTGCTTTTCCAAGAGCTGTTCACTCCTGACAACATGCCCAAAGTAGGAGATGAAGTCTCACCCTTCTGCCTCTAAGAGCATCCTACCTGTATTGTTATATCGAAAACAAACCTGCTGCCGACAAATTGATTCCTAAAGCAGCCCCACAGGACAGATTGTGACTACCCCTCACATGGGTTTCTCCAAAGTTGTGATCTTTAGGGATGCGGGCTGATACAGCTTTTTCCCACCAAATGACCTATCAGCCAGCAGCCCAGCATTTAACCACTGTGCCCCCAGAATCCCTTTTTTATCTTAAAAACCAAAGCCAAACCCACTGCAGTCAAGTCCGTTCTGACTCCTGGTGACCTTCCATCAGGTTTCAGAGACTGGGCAGGGACAGTCACCTCCCACATGGAAATGGTGACCAGTGAGGAAGGCACAATTAACTCATTCCTCCATGGCCCTCTGATTACCCTCTTGTTCTCAGGACTCCTGTTTCTGTAATTAAGACCTTCTTCCTTACTCAGAGGTATTGAAACATAAAAGTATTTGCTGAATCTGGTTTCCCAGGGTTAAAAGCCAGACTTGGGAAATGCAAACACACTTGTGGAAATGCAAACACACATTCAGTAACTAATTACCCTTTAATGAAGGCAGAAGCCCTCCTTAAAACAATTAGCTCTGGGAATTGAACAGTAGGTTCAACTCCACTTTTTGCTAATTATTCTTCCCTGATAGCCGGGATGTGACTGGTTGTAGGGAGGGCCTCCTGCCGACAGGACTGGGCTCTGCTTGGCTTGGGGTTGTCAGTCAGGGGAGAGTCTGGAGACGTTTTCTGAGAAGTGTGGGGAAGGGCAAGGAGGATGTGGTTTGGGCAAGGGGAGTCGAGAGGCTGCCCCAGGCTTGGCAGGGCGCCATGGGAAGTCTCAGAAGCTACTGCTGGCCACACTGAGGTGGCCGCCTGGCTGGAGCTGAGGGTGTGGGCTGAGGATTAGCTGACTGGAAAGCAATTAGATGAGGTGGGGCAGGCTGGGAAAATACCTGGAATCCCTGGGCCAGAGTTGAGACTTGCTTGGGGAAGGCCACAGGCGGAAGGCCTCGTGGGGTCTGGGAGCGGAGGTGTGCCTCCAGGAGGCTGCCTCAGGCCCAGGAGGCCACAGGCCTCTTGCTGACAGGGAGGCTCACAGGGGTGGGGTTGTTAGGATGCCTGCTGCCCTCTGTTAAAGGAATCCTTTGCCTCTTTCCATAAACAGTTTCCTCTCTCTAAAGTCTCCCTATTTCAGTGGTGTCCACCCCCTCCTCAGACCTTCTGAAGGCCAACCGGATGCCATCACATAACTTCCTCCTTTCTGAGGGATTGGTCCCTAAGTGGCACAAACAATTAAATGCTTGACTACCAGCCAGGAGTCGGTGGTTTTAACCCACCCAGGAGCCCCTAGAATGAAAGGTCTGGGGAATCTGCTTCTCAAAGGTCACACAGTCCTTGAAAACCCTGTGAGCACGAGTCCAGCCTGACACACATATGGCCACTGTGAACCAGTGATGATCCAGGTGCCCACTGGTTTGGTTTGGGTTTTCTAGGTAGGCGGTAGGGAACCCTGGTGGCACAGTAGTTAAGCATTTGGCAGCCGAGCAGAAGATTAAGGATTTGGACTGACCAGCGGCTCCAAAGGGGACAATGTGGCTTTGTGCTACCATAAACGTTAAACCAACCCACTGCAGTCAAGTGGATTCTAACTCAGAGACACCCAGTAGGTCAGAGCAGAACTACCCTCTAGAGTTTCCAAAGCTATAATCCTTATGGAAACAGATTGTCTCATCTTTCCCCCAAAGAGTAGCTGGGAGGTTTGAACCACTGACATTTCAATTTGCAGTCAAACACCAAACCATGGCACCACCAGGGCTCCTCTGTAAAGACTGTAAAAACCGAACCCATTTCAAGCCAAGTCCAGCTCATAGTGACCCTCCATCTGGTTTCTCAGGCTGTCAATCTTTATGAGAGGAAGTTGCCTGTCTTTTTGCCTCAGAGCAGCAGGTGGACTTGAACTGCTGACCACCAGCCTTGAAAACCCCATGTGGCCCTTCTACTCTGTCCTGTACAGGGTTATTAGGAGTCAGAATCCATTCGCCAGCATCTGAGGTGGCGTTTTGTTTGTTTTTTCAGTAAGAAAGAAGTGTAGGATGTGAACTTTCTGGGCATGTTCACTTTTTCAAAAGGGCTCCAACTACTGACCCATCCCAAATTGAGATTCCCATGGACCGCAGAAGCTCCCTTTTTCTTTTTAAAAGGAATCCAAGCTGATACCCACCTTCTCTCTCCTTTGCTACTTCTCTCCTTCCTCCCACTTCACCCTCAAACATGCATGCAAACTGTCCCATTCCACGACTCAATTCACAGCCAACGCAGAGCTGACCCTACATTGGGTTTCTGAAGATCTGCCCTTCTTCACCCCTTAGACCCGCTGGTGGATTTGAACCACCATAGAAGTGTAACATCCTTTGGGTCAAAAGCACAACTCCCTGTGGACTGTTGTTATTGTTGTATACTGTGGATTCGGAATCAATCCATAGCTGACCTTCCAGTGGGTTTTCAGAGGCAGTAAATCGCATGGGGGGAGATTACCCATCCTTCTTCCACGGAGTAGCTGGTGGATTAGAACCACTGAACTTCGAGATTGTAGCACAGCTACCACTAGGCCAGCAGAGCTTCCTCCCTAAGGACTGTTGTGGTTTAGCGCTGTCAAATTGAGTATGACTCATAGTGACCCTACAAACAACAGATCTGAATCCTGTCCTATCCTTTGTCATCCTCACAACCTCTGATACACTCAAGCCCATTGCTGCGGCCACTGTGTCACCAGAAACTCTGGAAAGAAAGCCCTCCTGGGGGCTTAGGTGGACACTGGGGATCCAGACGTACCACCAGGCAGGAGAATGTGCAGGCTAACACACCCTCCATGCCCCACCCCGCACAGTGCTGTGGGAGGTCCCCACACTGAGCGCCACTGGTCTCCACCCCCATTTTACAGATGAGAAAACCAAGACCCAAAGGTGACCTAGCTTTGTCATGTGCATCTCAGAATGCAGAGCTGGGTGGGTTTTCCACCTCTAGCTGCCGTCCGAGATCAGCCCTGTCCGCTCACATCACCTAAGGCTCACCTTGAGTCACAGGACGCGTGTGTGTAGCCTCGGAGTCCCATGAGTCACTTCCCACGAGTGAAGGTGGAGTGCACTGAGCCATCCATGTGCTGTCAGCCAGCTCCCTTCACACCAAGTACTTGAGAGAGTCCCCCCAGCCCGGGATCAGGGACCTGCGCCCCCCCCACCCCATGACCACACAGCATGTGAAGAGGGAAAGCTGGAGGTCAGACAGACATGAGGTCGAGCCTCATGCTTGGTACTTGTTCCTTAACCTCCAGCAGCCTCTGCTTCCCTCAAGAAAAGAGGAAAACTCCTGCAAAGAGGCTGAGAGGAGGAGTGACAAAACTGCCCAGGGCCTGGCACTCCATGGCATCTTTACTGGCCACACTGGTGTGATGCCTCAGCCCCAGGGCTGTCTAGCTGCAGCCTGAACATCCACAGAATGGGCTGCATGATCCTCCGGAAAACCATAGCTGTGATGAGGCCTTCACTGTGCTCTGTTCCTGTTGATGAGTCAGACCCACTGATGGCTTAAGTTGAGGTGTGGAAGGTCAGTGTTGCATTCGTAACTGGGGCACAGGTCACCTTCAGGCTTGGGAAGCCAATGGACCTGGGTAGAGGGGCTGAGGTTTTTCATCAGTGCATCAGAGAGGCCCATGATCCCCCAAAAGTTAAAAGTCATGGGCCTGGAAACATAAGGCACAGGAACAAAGCCACTATTAGAGCAGATTCCATGGATTTCAACTCTGCTCTCTGATGCCTGTCTACAGCTGTGGGCATGTTGGTGATCACACAGTTCATGCCTGAACTTGTTTCCTTAGCCCCGAGAACTATGACGAGGGACTGTGGTGACACAGCCATTAAGCACTGGGCTGCTAACCTAAAGGTTGATGGTTTGAACCCACCTAGCAATTTCTGGAAGAAAGACCCACTGATCTGCTCTAGTCAATATTGCAGTAGAGACATCCTATGGACAGTTCTACTGTCACTGTGTATTGAAATCAACTCAAACAGCACCTAACAACTGTGACTAGTGTCCCTGTCCTATGCCCAGAAGCAACGAGGTCCTATTAGGAAAACCTGAACAGAGACGGTAAAAACAGATGGGCTTCTCACCTGCACCAGGTAGGCCAGGGAACCGCAGCACCGTACCAGTGTGTTTGCTTCCAGTGTAAATACCTGAACGTTTTGCAGGGGGAAACTAAGTGCTAGTGTGAACCAGGGTGGTAGTTAAATTTACCCTAGCAGTTACCCTCGTGAAAGGCTTCGAGTGTGACTCTGGCTCTATTCCTTGATCAGCATGTTGGCAACCCAAGTACATTCTCCTTGTGAACACCCCTCCAGAAAGATATGATCTGCTTAGAAATGGGCATACTTCTTGCATGTGTTATATGTTGATAAAGTGTTTCCTCTGAAAAACATAAGCAGAGAAAAATAGAGCTGCAATACAAAATCACTCCCTTAGATATTTTTCTCCGTAAATATGATTTAGCCATGAAGTTAGCCCATCACTTGAAGAAAGGGTAATTTATCTAGAAACAAATAAGAGTGAGATCTTTTAAAAAAAGACATCCTAAAGCCAAGTTTAAGTATCTTTCATCCTCACCCAAAGTGCTATGTCTGCTTACGTAACATTTGCTTTCTTTAATTAACTCTCTGGCCCACAGACTGTCTCCAGCCTCCTCACAGCTTCGAAGGCTCTGCCTCAGTCCGGCCTATTTTGGGTAAACCTGTCAGCCAGGGTGGTGGCTCTACTCAACACAGCCCTGATTCCAGAATGTTCTCTGCCTCAGCCCCCTCTCCTCGCAGCTTCCTTCTGTTGGTTTCCCCTCCTAATGCCTACCTTGCTGTGATCCCCTTTTCTTCTGGTGTGTTTGCACCAGCCCACCAAACCCATGTGAGGGGAAAATCCATCCCTGGACCCCCATTTCTCTCTCCCCTTACATTCACAATTCCTGAAGAACTGTCTCCTCACTGGTCTTCACTTCCCACATAGCTGACACATTCTGAGCTGCCTTCTTCCTCACCGAGACCTCCAGGTGCTATCTGTTTGTCCTTCTCCATGACTCCTCCCAGGCCCCCTTTCCTCTTCTCTCTCTCCTCTCTTACCCTACACAGACCAGGGAGGATGTGCTTCGGAATGGGCCAGCAGGGCCACGAGAGGCACAGGGTGTCCTCCATTGGTTTCTGCTGAAACCACTCCCTCTGTAGCATGAAAACTGCTGTAGACAGACAGAGGTCGAGGTAGTGGCCAGTGAGAGACAAGAGAACCCTGGTGAACACGACATGAGAGCAGAGGGTGACGGGGGGTCTTGAACCGAGGCCTGAGCAGACTTCTGCATTTGGCAGTATGGCGAGAGAGGGAACACGGCCGGGGTGAGCGGGGGCCACAGTCGGCTGCTACAGCCCCAACTGGACGAAAGTGACTTTGACTGAGAAGGGGTCCAAGTCAACCATTCATGGAGCCTCCGTTACCACCTCCACTCTGAGGAGACATTTATTTCAGTGGTTCACACCTATTCTGCACCAGAAGCACCTGAAGCAATCTTAGCTCATGCAGAGTCCTGGGCTCCCCAGACCTAAAAAGGCAAGACAAATCCCACTATTAATGTGCTGCTTCCCATTCATGGTGGCCCCACACGTTAGAGGAGAAAACTCCATAGGGTTTTAATCTTTACAGGAATAAGCCCAGTGGCACAATTGATTACCTTCTCGGCTGCTAACTGTAAAGTTGACTGTTTGAACCCACCCAACCTCTCCACAGGAAAAAGATCTGATAATTTGCTTCCATAAAGATTCAGCCTCAAAAACCCTGTGACAGTTTTACTTCACTGCGTGGGGTCACGCTGGGTTGAAAACAGACTTGTGGCACCTAATAGCAGTAACAGCCTCCACAGACGGTCAAGATGCTCCTGGGTGGGTTTCAACTACTAGCCTTTCTGTTAGCAGCCAGGCACCCAGCCATTGGACCACCAGGTGACCTATAAACCTTGTTGCTGTTGTCACTCGTAGAAACCCCACAGGACAGAGCAGAACTGCCCCATAGTCAGCGTCAAGTCAGTGCCACCAAGTGTAGTAACTCATGGTGTCCACTCACCCACCCACATTCTCCTTCCAGAAGAGACTGACCATGCTGAATCTTTAGTGATATTATTCTCAACTTTGATCCTAGAATAATAATAGGATACATACTGCTGTGAATTGCTTAAATGTGTGAATAGTCTAAGAATAGTATAATAATATTCCACTAGGATAGGTATAGTCTAATAGGAGCAATGATATCAGTTTGAAGACTAAGGTGCACCTGATTCAAGCCATGGTCTTTTCCATCGCGAGCTATGCATCAGAAAGCTGGGCATGAATAAGGATGACAGAAGAATTGGTGCCTTTGATCTGTAGTATTGGAGAAGAGTACTGAATTTCCCATGGGCTGCTAAAAGAACAAATATGTCTTGGAGAAAGTGTAGGCAGAATTCTCCTTGGAGGCAAGGAAGACAACACTTCATCTTGTGATATGTTGCTAGGAGAGGCTATTCCATGGAGAGGGACATTGTGTTTGGAAAGGTGGAGGGTCAATGAAAGAGAGGAAGAGATGGATTAGCATAGTGACTGCAGAAATAGGTTCAAGTGTGTCGGAGTTGATGATGAGGGTGAGGGAAGGACAGGGTTCACATCTGTTGTTCATCGGGTCTCCATGAGTCATACTCGACTCCACGTCACCTAAAAACAATATTAATAGAATTGTCTTGCGAAATATTTCTACATTGAATTTCAACTTTATTACGTTATTCGTAACTGAATAGAGTAATTTTTTTCCTTTTATTTTAAATACTACTTTATCTTCAAAAGTTAGTGATCTAAGTCCACAAATACTGTTCCTTACCTTCAAGTTGAAACTGATCCTTACTTAACTGACTCTCCATTAGGTTTTCAGAGGCTTTAAATCCCACAGGAGGGAATTGACCAGCTTTAAAGTTAAATAAATTAGGATAGAGTTTTATCCTTGTAGATATACTGGTAGGGAGCTCTACTGTCCTAGTGGTAAGAGGCTGCACTGCCAGCTGGAAGGTAAAAGGTTCGAATCTTCTAGCTGCTCTGTTGGGAGAAAGATGGGCATGCTTCTCCCATTCAATTTACTGCCTCCAAAAACCCACTAGAGGGTCAGCTATGGGTCGATTTGGACTTAATGCCACCCATCTACAAACAACAGGTTTACTGACACATGGAAACTGAGTTTATGACACATGTTTGCTTTGTTGTGTTTTTATTTTTAAAACAAATTTCTATTGAAATTGTGAAGACTGGGTCACCGCCCAGTGTGGACTACACCACACACACACACATCACTGCCTTTAAGGTTTCCAGGGCATTTTTGGAAGCAAATTGCCGTCTCTTTCTGATGGGTTCAATCAGCTCAAATTGCCAACCTTTCTTCTGGTTAACAGCCAAGTATTTAATCACTGAACCACCAGGGGTGAAGGAGTCTGACATGTATTTCTGTCTCCAGTGGTTCTGATGCAAAGGAAGGCTGAGAACTCCCTGGGGTACATCCCCCCTCCCTTCTTACCTCATACCCTATACCCTAACCAAGTGCTCTTCTCCACTCCCACCCCAGCAGCCCCAGGTCCCTGACTGAGTGGCTATTAGGTCCAGTGGGGACCTGTCTGCAGCCCGAGTTGGTGCTGCATTGAACAGGGCCTTTGTGAGCAACTTCAGCCTCGCCGGCGTGTAGTCTAACATTGCCCTGGGTAATTGTTTCGCCTCCTTTTTCTAAACTTGCGCCCATGGCAGTCTGAAATATTAAGAGTTCTCCATTTTGGGGGTGTGGCTTCCTTTCAGCAATTTTTTTTAAAGTGTTTTTTTTGTCCAACTTTTCTCCCCAATAGCCCTCTCAGTATATCAGCCATCAGCACTCCATCAGAACCACAAAGAAACACCTGCCCTCCTCTCTGCTGAGATATTAGGGTTCCATAGGTCTCTAAGTGGCAAGAAGCTGTGCTGCAATGCCAAAGGCATATGGTTTGAGGCCACCAGCTGCTTCTTGGGAGGATGGGCAGTTTCCTCCCATGAGATTAAGTGCCTTTGAAAACCTGCCATAGAATCAGCTTTGGGTTGGTTCCCACTCAACCGTACACAACAACAACATAGGTCTCTAAAGGGAGCTCCAGTGGCCTAGTGGGTAGGGACTTGGACGAGCATCCCAGGGGCTCAAGGTTTGGATCCACCAGCTGCTCCATTGGAGAAAGATGGGCAATCTCTTCCTTTGCTCTTTACAGCCTCTGAAACCCCCTGGAGGGTTAGCTGTGGAATGCTTTCTCCCCAACAGCAATGAGAGAGAGAAGCGTAGGCCTCTACGGTTAGAACAGTGGCAGTTAGAACTCCCCGGCAGCACCATGGGGGGAAAAGGCCTGTCAATCTGCTTGCATAAAGATTACAGCTAAGAAGACCCTGAGGAACAGATCTGATCTGTGAGGGGAGGCTCAGGAACCACAGCATAAGTTTCACTTTTACCCCAGGTGGAGTTAAGGTTTCTGTTGCAGACTGCCTGTGGGAAGGCAAATGAAGGAGCTGTCAGAGGTGGTTTCTTTTTTTTTTTTTTTTTT
>NW_006399853.1:2565509-2621530 GCF_000299155.1 Elephantulus edwardii
GATAAAAATAATGCCCTAAAATATAATACTTTTAGACTATTCTCTCCCCCATAGACTTCAATGCCATACAGAGGTGGTTTCTAAGTCAAGTTTTCCTCCAGAGCTCACCGTGCCGGGCTGCCCAGGCCTGACCAGGCTCACACGCACCTGTCACCCAGAAAATGGCCTGCCAGGTCCCAGCATGAGTAGCCAGGCTTTGATACAGACATGAGACAGAAAGAAGTCTGATCTCCTTATGACCCCTGAAACAAGTCACTTCTGGTCATCACTTACGTGAAGCACACACATAGACGTGTGTGTGTGTGTGTGTGTGTGTGTGTGTGTGTGTGTGTGTGCGCGCGCACAGTTAGGTAGGTTCAAAGTATAAGCCTTTGCTTCAGGGCCAACGCCAAGCGATGTTTAAGGTAGGAGCCTTCATGTGGGACTATGTTCCCCTTTAAGGTCTTCTCCAAATCTGTGGTGTCCCTGCATCCAAAGTGTAGAGAAGCCAAGGGGCTTATGAAGGGCACATAACCATTATTGGCACCTGCTAGGAGTGGGGCCGGAGGTGCCAGCCAAAAAAAGTCCAACAACAGCAGATGCCCCTGAACCTCCGCTTCGCCAACTCCAACTCCTTACCTCCAGGTAGGGCCTCTGCCTGACACACAGACCACTCCCCTCCATCTCCAAGCATCCTAATGAGCACCATGTCCTGTACTCAGCAGCTTCCCCAGCTGCCCCAGCCAGCGACGGTACCACCTCCTCCCTCCCAGCACAGCAGAGCCCTGAGACCAGCCTTGACTCGGCCACTCAGGCAGGCCCAGGTGTGCACAGCACCTCATAGCGCTGGCCAGACCTTGATCTCTCTCTTCATTACTTATCTAGGCCAAGGTCACCTTGGGAAAAATATTGTTTGGGTAAAAGGTAAAGGTTTACAGAGCAGATTGCTTTTCCATTTAGCAATTTTTTTTATTTTAAATTTATGTTAATGAAAGTTTACAGAGACTTTGGGTTTCCACTTGTTCATTCTTGCACTTTTCTCCCTGCCCACACCTCCCCCCCAATTTGCTTTTCTTTTTGAAAAGTAAAAAAAAAAGAAAAGCTTTCATTGTTATTCAATCCCTCCCCTCAAGTCCACTCCACTATCCATTTATCCATTCTGTACATTTTTTTTATTAATTTTAATAGACATTTACAGAGGTTTTGAATTTCCATTCATTCATTACCGCACTTTTCTCCCTGCCCACCCCTCCCCACCAGTTCCCTCCCCTCTCCGAAAAAAAAGAAAAAAAAATTCCTTCATTAGTATACAATTCCCCCATCCCTTTCCCCCCACCCCCCACCCCGAGTACACTTCTCTGTGCAGCCTTAATTCTGGATTCCTGTGCTAACCATAATACTCAATCATATATCATATGCCATTTCTGTACATTTTGGTTCTGAACCAAAACAAGTTGCCTTTGGCTCAATGTTGCAACACTCTTCCCTCTTCTTTCCTCGGTTCCTCTTTCCATTCCTCCTTCCTTCTTGCCCGTCCCTGCTGCCTGAGCTTTGTTTTAAGCCAGATGCGACCCTGTTGGTCTTACATGGTTAAGTGTTCTGAGAAGTATGCTCCTCACAGGTTAGTGCTCCCTTTCTAGTCCTGTCTCTGGCTTGGCTGCAAGGTGATTCCCCAAGTTTGGGTTCGGCTCCAGACTTGAAGAGTGTCTAAGGACCACTGTGTTGGGGGTTCCACCATTCTCTGCCAGACCAGTGAGTTCAGGCTTCCTTTATCATTCCAAATTTTGTTCTCTATTTTTTTTTTCTGCCTGGGACCTTCTCTGGTTCTAATCAGAGTGGTCAGTAGGGATAGTCGGGAACTCTCTAATTCTTCTGGTCTCAAGGTAGTAGAGGCTGGGGGTCGTGGGGCATGTAGTCCCTTAGTGGTTTGGACTAATAATTTCCTTGGATCTTCTCTTTAGTCTTCTTTATTCCAGGCATTATTATGTGTTATCAAGTCAGAACCGATCCATAGCTGACCCTCCAGCGTGTTCTCAGAGGCAGTAAATCACTTGGGAGGAGATTGCCCATCTGTTCTTCCACAGAGTTGCTGGTGGATTCAAACTGCGTGCCTTTAGCTTGGCAGCTCAAGACTTTACCACTAGCCACCAGAGCTCCCTTCTTCCAGATGAGAGAGACTAATAATTGCCCTGGAGGTGCACGCAGCTCTCTAGGCTTTAAGACCCTAATGGCCGCTCACCACTGAAGGATGTAAACTATTGTCTTTGTGAATTACAGAATGGCTGCGATTGTACTGTTACCTTTCACTTGAATGACCCCCCAGCTTCCAGGCCAGCCTTCACCCCGTGTTCATCCTCTCTCGTTTCCCCTCTGCAGACGCCAGGCCCACAGGGCCCTTGAGAATTCTCTTCTTACTACCTGCAAAGTTCTCCTTCCTTCCTTCTCCTGATCTCTTCAGCTTATAGGTCTCTTCCCCAGGAAGCCACAGTTCCTGTCACCAACCCCCACAGCACCCTCAGTCCTGTGAAGACTGCAGCCAGCCTAATACTAAGAGCTAACAGTTACAGACCTAAGTTGCATAGTATTCTAAAGATTTCAGAGACGTCAGCTCATTTAATCCTCACTGCAGCTGTCTCAGGGAAGAATAGTGCTGGCCCCACTTGACAGATGGGGAAGCTGAGGCAGAGTCAGGATCAGAACCAGGCAGTCTCACATCTGATCGCAGGTCTCCTTGCTCAGTGTCTTGTTTCCTTGCTACTCTGTTACATCTACAAGGGTACAAGCATGATTCCTTGTGGAGTCAGTGAAGGAATGACTTGTCATGGCCCCTTCAGACTCCCTGGAGGATAAGGGCACAGACCAGTATGTCTCTGGGAGGGCTGCATCATAGATGAAAGAGAAACCCTTCTTAGTGACTTCACTACTCCCAGTGCTTCCTTTTAAAGTCCATCAGCAAGTCTTCTCAAAGGGCTGACCATCGAGGCACAAGGCCCTGGGAAGGGGCGGTAGGCCTCCTTTCTGTAGCACTTAGCCCAGATCTAGAACAGAGTTATTAAGTGCTGTCGAGTCAGAACCAACTCATAGCTGACCCTCCAGCAGGTTTTCAGAGACAGGAAATCACATGAGAAACTGACCATCTTTCTCACTCGGAGCAGTGGGTGGATTAGAACCCAGTGCCTTTAGATTGTCAGCACTATTCCTTACCATTAAGCCACCACAGTGCTCTCAGAACAAAGGAGAACCAACAGTTGCCCTGGGCTAGTAAGTGGAGAACCTCCTGGCTTCAGCAGCCAGGGAAGGCTTCTCGGAGGAGGAGGGGGGTCCGGAGTCAGCCTGTGTGGCTAGCACAGTTAAGCTGGACAGAGCAGCTCTGCAGAGAGGTTGACAAGCACAGGCTGCAGGCAGACAAGGACAAGACGCTTGTAGACCTGGGAACAGATGCTTTAGGCTGACACGGAGGTGTGTGAAGGGGAGGGGGCCTGGATGGAGATGGAGGGGGTGGGTCATGAGCAGCTGACTATCGGGAGAAAGGCTTCATCCTCTTGCAGCCTGGTCAGCCAGACACGGGAAGAACACCTGGGTAACATTGACTTTGATGCTCATTCATCCAAAAAGATCAGCTCGATTTAGAAAAGGAGCCATCCATTATTAAAATTCTTATTCAGCTAAGGGTAGGGCTCTAAAACCAAGAACACTTCCAGGTGCCAATTAAATATGCTTATCCTCAGTCTTATCGCTGGCAAAGTGGAGGGTGAATCCCTTTTGTCCCCAGGCAGCCCCAGGCCCTTTGCTCAGCTCAGACCTGCCTGTTCTTCTGTCAGAGTACAAATGCTAATCACACCTGTGCCATTGTTCTCTGAACAGGAACAGAGCCTAATTGTCCCCAGCACCCCCCTCACTGTCCCTGCCCACGTGGTCCTTGGTTACTGTCTTACGCCCAAACCTACCCCCAGCCCAGCCCGACTCCCTCACAGAAGGGACAGCCTCCAGCCCAGCTTCTTCTACTCTGTGGCTTCACGCTCCACCCCCGAGAAGACTGGCACCTCTGTGTGGACGCTGACTACCCCAGGCTTCTCGTCTTCGTAAAGACGTCATTCCCAGACGTCTGTGCTCAAGGCGATGAGGTCCGAGCAAAGGTTTCTGCAGAATTCCGTGCTCAGAGCCGTGGCTCAGCCATTCTCTGTCTGCTCTGAGCCCTTCCCCATGCACCTACCCTGGAGATCCTGGAATGCCCAGGAGCCCCTTTACGCGGGAGCAATGTCTAGTTAGCAAGGGTGAAGAGTGGAGAGCTTTCTGAGATACCCCAGGGAAGGGGGTGTTGTCACAGGCCCGCAGAGTGTTCTGGCCCCAAGCCGTGGACTGACAAGACTGGGGACTTACTGTCCAACTGGGAGGCCCCCCTTCAGCAGCAGAAAGGTCACCCTCCCTGGTGGTGCAGCATCACAGGACACCAGCTCCTCTGTCCCTTTCTGCCCATCTTGTCCCCACAAGCCCCTTCTCTTATGACATCTTTCTGGCTTTATGAAAAGAACTGTCTTTACACTCCCACAAGGCCATGTCCCCCCCCAAGCTACCCACCCTGCTCTGATGTACCAAAAAAGAGCAAGTGAGGGGCAGTGGACACAGGGGAGGCCTTGTGTCATCCCCTCCCTGCCCCAGCCTCGCAGGGACTTGGGTGGCCAGACTCGGCCGCCCCTGGAAAGCTTCCCCAGAGGAGGAAAGGACTGTTTCGCAACCCAGGCCGGGCACTCGGAGGCGCCTGTCAGCCGCTGGCATGCGACTTGGCCTGTTAGGAAATCAAGGAGACGCTTTGTCTACTTTCCAGCAGGCGCCACTTCTCGCTTTCCACTGCTTTGCTCAATTCGAGGCGCTGGCTGCAGGGCCAGGCGGTGGGCGGGCGTCCGGGCGCCCTGGGCCACAGGCCTGGTGCCCGGGAAGCGCCACTCCAGCCCCCGCTGCTGTTATCACTGGGGGCCCAGTCCTGTCCTAGAGCCACGCTGATAAGGCAGCGGCCAGGGACTGGCCTATCATGGCCATCTCAGTGGGAGGCAAGAGGCTCTCAGGGAAGGATTCCAGACAGCTTCCTTCTTGGGTTGAGCTCCAACACCCTTATCTCCTTTCCTGCCAGGCAGGGACTCCTCACTCCTCACACAAAAGAAAGCCCCACCCGAACCACCCAGCCCTCTACATACTTCAAGGTGGATGTGATGCCTCTGGGTGAAATAAGTCTCCATGGTTATCAGTCTCTTGGCTGGTGCAATGTTAATGCGTTCAGCTCCTCACTAAAAAGGCTGAGGGTTCAAGTACCCCTGGAGGCAGGATGGAAGAAAGGCCTGGCCACCTAATCTTTTAAAAAGTCAGCTGCTGAAATCTCATGGTTCTGCTGTCACATGTGGAGTCCCCATCAGTCACAGTCAGCTGGTTTTCAGTCAGGAGTCCAGTGAATGCATTAAGCTAATCGTGGCTATTTGGTTCTGAAGCGGGGAGGGAGTTTAGAAGTGGAGGTCTGAGAAGAAATGGGGCTGCCTTGTGGATGCGTCAAAAGCTCATTGGAGAATCTCAGGTCCTGGGGCCATGCAAACAGGGACCGGAGGCAAGGGACCATCATGGACTGAGTAGACCAGAAGAGGCAGTGGGTTGTGACTGGGAAGAAGGATGTGGTGTCCACTCCATATGATCATATTGCAGCCTCTGAAGTGTGCAGGGCCCAATGTTACCCCATTTCACAGACAAGGAAAACTGAGGCCTTGAGAACTGCAGTTCTCAGTGCTGTTGACCATGAGAGCTGAAAGCTCCTGCGGTTACGGCATTCACACCACACCTCTCAGACTCGACCTGCACTCAGAAGGGAGGCATTCACACTGGCTGCTGGAATCAGGGGCCTGGCCTGGTTGACCCCTCCGAGTCTTGTTTCAGCCCAGTGGTCCCTGGTTCTGCAGGCACGTTGCCATGGGAACTCTTAACTTTGAATTTCCTGGCTCTGGGGCTGTGAAAATCACAACCTGAACCTTCCGTTGATGTGGGTTTCTCGATTAATTTCCTGTTTGATTGTTTACTTTAGAGAGTGGAAAATGCCTTTGCAGGCAGCTAGTTCCCTCCACGGGAGACTCTTATCACACCCCTCCCTGCAAAGCCGTCAAGGTCAAGTGCGGGCCTCGGGTGGGTGGGGAGCCGAGGCCCTGCTGTGGAGGGAGCTCCTGCCCTGCCTTTGCTCATGCTACTTGGGGTCCTGGGCTGGTGGCGCTGGGGCAAACCTGTGTCGCACACAGGCCTTGGTCCATCTCCACCTTCCTCCAGCCTCCAGAGCTGGTTTGTGCTGAGTCCCGGTGCGCAGGGCCTTGTGGTCTAAGGAAGTCACCCTCCAGAGCCTTGGTGCCACCTGAGTGGGCACTCCTGGTCACATACTGCCCACCAGGAAGTTACACGAGTAACTCCTTCTGGGTCTGTTCCTCCCCTGCCTGCTCTCCCAGGGTTCCATCACCCAGCAGAGAGCAGTCACCATACTCCTGCCTTGGCCCCAGCCCAGTCATGGAAATGGCTCACCTGACAGGCTCAAGTGAGTCCCTGGCACAGGGGGGCTCTCACCACTTGGCAGCCTTCAGAGCCACTCACCCCAGCCCAAGTGGGGCTGCCCTGCCCGTCTTTATCAATACGAGCTCTAAGTCAGACAGGAAGCCCTCGTGGCCTAACGGTAAGGAGTTGCACTGCCAACCCAAAGGCAGGTGGTTCGAATCTACTAGCTGCTCTAAGGGAGAGAGATGAGCAGTCTCCTCCTGTGCGATTTACAGCCTCTGAAAACCTGCTGGAGAGTCAGCTATGAGTCAGTTCCCACTTGATAGCACATCACAAGTCAGAGGAAGGAGAGGTGGCAGTAGGCCAGAGGCCTCCCGTTTGACTAATGACAAACCCACAGCACAACCCCTTCCAGAGCGAAATGGGAGAGCAGAGAACTCAAGCAGCTTGCCCGACAGGTTGGCGGCTGGTCAGGTGTCGGTCTGGTTCCCAAGCCACAGTCCAGCTTCCTTTGTCTAGGTAGGTGTATTATATAATGTCCAAACCAGGACATCTTAGCGAGCAGAGAAAGCTCTCTTATCAACCAGGGGGGAAGCTGGACCCGTCCATATGCCAGCATGCTGGGCCACCCACCTCTAAAGACCTCCCCTATGCGCCTTTTCTCTCTGGGACCTCCACGTGGAAGCAGCACGAGGTCATTTCAGCTTAGAGTCAGGCTAGGCCTAGCCGCAAATCCTGCTTCTTGAGCTCACTCTCCTGCTTCTTCAGCTCACTCTGAGTTCGTGTTGTTGCTGAGAACTACTGACCCTTCGGCGGGTGGTCAGAGGCAGTTAATCACACAGGAGGAGACTACTCATCTTTCTCTGGTGGATTTGAACCGTGTGCCTTCAGGATTGCAACACAGCTTCTTACCTCTAGGCCACCAGAGCTCCCTGTGAGCCCCTGGAAAAGTACTTCACCTCTCCAAGCCTCAGTTTATCAAATGAAGCCAGCTAACTCAGCTGTACTGTGATCAAGCTAAAAGGAATTGTAAAGTGCGCGCAAAGCTAGCTCCTGCTCCCCACCTCCAGCACGGGCTCCGAACATGTTACCATCGAGGGACTTAAGCCTGCGAGTATCGCTCACCCTCTGAGCCTCCTTTTTATGTTTGTTTTCATTTGATTGGTTGGGTGTGATTTTAGTTTTGAGAATTTGGTTTTTGTTGTTGAAACCCCACAGCAAAGCATATACCAGTTTATTCCACCATGTCCCCACAGGCACTCCCGTGTCCCCACGGACCCAACCTTGTCCCCACCGTGTCCCCACGGACCCAACCGTGTCCCCACGGACCTGACCGTGACCCCACTGACCTGACTGTGACCCCATGTACTGCATTGCATTGACATGTATCGCGTTGTTCAAGTCAGCGCCGTTCTCTGTTCTCTAAAGGAGTTCTTCCTCCTGCTTTAACATACTCTCTGCCCTCCAACACTCCCAGTTCATCTTCAGTTCAGTCTCACAGAGATGGACCTTGAAGGCAGGAGCTTCCTCCAGAAAGCTAGAGGCCCAGAGCTGCCTCTAGGGCAGTGGACACCCAAGGAGAGGACAGGCAAAGCTTCTAGAAGGGACGAAGGGGCACGCACTAAAGGAGAGGCTAGCTGCTGAAAGGTGTTGACAGCAGCAGACACGGCCATCATCCCTGGGGTTTCAAAACCCCACTCAGGCCCTGGGTATGCCTGGCTTTTGGGGTCTGTTCACAGGCCCCCTCCTGTCCAAGCCACTGACCAGGGCCAGGGCCCCCTGAGGCGTGGTGGCTCCTGTCCTGTGGTGGCTCCTGTCCTCTGGCCCCAGTGTCCGCAAAGGGATCCAGTGTCTGCTCTGAGCCCGGATTACATTTCCACCCCCCGGGGCCAGTTGTGGGTTGCAGCATTCCCTGTGTGACATTTACTGTCACCACTTTGTACAGGGAGGTTTGCAAGCTCGGCAGGAAGGAGGCTAATTATTCCCTCCGGGGCGCCTCGTCCACAGTTAGGGTGCCGGCCGCCTGCCCGCCTTCGGGAGGAAGGCGAGTGGCCAGACCACAGGGCACAGAATCCAACGGCAGTCCAGGTCAGAGCCATGAATTTCCTTGACATCTTACCATGGCCGCCCTGCACAGCTGTTTATTAAGCGAGCGGAAGGTAGCATTTGGGGCAAATTCCCATCTTCTGAGGATGTCAGGGACACAGATGGGGTGCAGGGTGATAATGATAAGGAATGAGTGTGAAACAGCACTAATTTCATAGCTATCCTGGTAGGCTGGTGTCTGAGAACTCCGGAGACCCACAGCCGCGTTCCCAGCCCATCTCGAAGGAGCTAAGGGCTTCTCGCCTTTAAGGCTGAACTCTATCCTTGACACCTCCTCCACCCACCTACGATCATTCGCCCCACTTTCCCTTCTGATTATCCCTTTCACCACACACCTGATCAGTCCCTCGCTCTCCCCTACCCAACCTCTGATCATCCCCCCTTCTCCCCCACCTCTGTCATCCCCTCTCACCTCTCACTTCTGACCATCCTCCTCTCTCCCCTCCCCACCTCTGACCATCCCCATCTCTCCCCTCTTCCACCTCTGGTCATCCGCCTCACTCCCCTCCCCCACATATGATCATCTCCCCTCTCTGCTCCCCCACCTATGATCATCCCCCCACCCCCCCTTTGTCATTCATTCTCTCTCTCACATCTCTCGCCTCGGATCATCTCCCCTCTTTCCTTCTCCGCCTATGATCATTTTCCCTCTCTCTCCTCCACTACCTCTGATCATCCCTCTTCCTCGTACCTCTGGTCATCCACTCTTGTTTCTCCTCCCCTCACTTCTAATTATCCCCTGTCCCTCTCCAGCTCTTGAAAAACTTCTCTTGGTCCATAGCTGTCGTTGTTGTCAGTGGCTAGCTGAAGGCCCCAAAGTTCATAGAAGTTTTCTGTAGGGTTTTCAAGACTATGATCTTTCAGAAACCATCACCAGTCCTGGCTTCTGAAGCACCTCTGATTAGGTTCAAACCACCAATCTTTCAGCTAGCAGCTGAGTGCTTAACCATTGGCAATGCCCAAAGACTCCATCCTGTAGCCTTCTAACATTCTTCAGTCCCTCCAACTTTCAGAGCCAGCCCCCTTGACCCTGTTCTGATCTCTTGCTCTCATTCTCTTTCTCTTTCTACCCTACTGTTTTTCCCATCCACAGATAAATTCTAAAATAGAGGAGAAACAAAATAACTGCCAAAGCAAAAGGAAGAAAGTATCCATTTCCTTTCTTGACTCCTGACCTCCTACTCATTCTCCAACCCACATAACCAGGTTTCAACTTCCTCCTCCCAAGGCTCTGAGGTCACCCTGGCAGAGGTCACCAGTCCCCTCTAATCACCAGGTCCTGTGGGTCCTGGTCATTGTTATCTCACCTGACCTCCCCAAACATTTGACACTGGTGACCTTGTACTTCAGAAGCTACTTCCATGACACCATTTCCTCTTAGTCACTTAGCTCTCTGATCATCTTTCTCTTCCTCTTGTGGTTCCTTCTCTGCTACCCTTTAGAGGTTGCTGTTTCCCAATTTGGAGCGTTTGTCTTTTCTTCTCAACTCTTCTCTCATATCATCTCCCCCATGCCTCTGACCTTGACCAGTACCTGGGGCACTGATGATCACAGATGGTCAGGCTCTCACTGGTCATCTTCACTGATTATCCCCAGGGACCATGGACTCAGCCTTTCTAACTCTGAATTGATTCACGTACTCCAAAACCCGCTTTTGCTGCCTTCCCAGTCTCAGATGACAAAGCTTTGTCTCACACATTTTGGACATGTTGCTAGGAGAGGCTGTTCCTAGGAGAGGGGCATTATACTTGGAGAGGTGGAGGGTCAGCGAAAGAGGGGAGACCCTCAACCAGATGGATGGACACAGTGACTGCTGCAGTGGGCTCAAGTGTGTCAGGGATGATGAGGACAGCACAGGAGAGGACAGGGTTCAGGTGTGTTCACAGGGTCGCTATGAGTTGTGTTCAAGTCAACATCGCCTAACAACAACAACCACCATTTATCAAGTAGACCAAACTCCAATTCTGGGGGGTCATTTGTCCTCCACATGTCCTTTTCCTCACCCTCACTTCTGCCTCCTAAACATTTCTTCCCCAACTGTGTCTGCCTATTTAGGCCACCATTTCTCTAGGCTGTCCAATCCCTGGTTTTCCTGCCTTCAGTCCTATAACCATCCCTTCTTCAGCCCCGAATTATCTCTATAGAAATGCAAATTGTACCTTATTACTGTCCAGTTTACAGTCTTCCTGTGACCCCTCCAGTCCCTTGGTATAAAAGCCAAACTCAGTGTCATGACAGCCACTGCCCTTTGCACGTCCCTGTCTGTATCATCACGTCCTCTCACTGACTCTCTATCCATAGATGCTTGTATTTCAGCCACCTTACCCAGTGCACTCTGCTTTTTTATAATTTTGCTTTTCTGCACACACCTCCTATCATATTACTAACTAAAGTATTCTATCCCACTGTCATTGTATCATGTGATCCAACCCCTAGGTATACTAGCAAAAACTTAACTGGTCTCTCTATACCAGACAAGTCTTATATTCTTCTTGTTTTCTCTGGATTTGCACAGTGTTTAACTGATAGTAAACCAAACCAAAGCCAAATCCATTGCCGTCAAGTCAATGCCAATTCATGGCAACCGTCCACTGGGTTTCTGAAGTCATAAATCTCAATAGGAGAAGATTACCTCCTCCTCCTAGGGAGTGGCTAGTGGGTTCAAACTGCTGACCTTTTGTTTAGCAGCCCAGCATTTAACCTACTATTCCATCAGGGTTTTTAAGGCCTAGTGCAGGGAGTCTCATAAATGTTGAAAGGACCGATAAGGAGATATATGGGTAGATTAGTAAGTGATGACTGCTAGATGGATGTTGGTGGATGGACGATTAGATACATGAGTGCTTAGGTAGAAGCATTGTATACTTCTGAAATCTGGATAATGAACTTGAATGCGAGAAAAATTGTGTTGGAAAAGAGTGCTGAATATTCCATGAACTGCTAAAAGAACAAACAAGTCCATTTTGGAAGACGTGTAACCAGCAGGCTCCTTTAGAGACAAAGACAGTGTTGTCTCTGTCTCTCACACCTGGGGCTTGTTGTCAGGAAGGACCAGTCCTTGGGGGAAAAAAAAACCACATCATACTGGGAGAGGTGGTAAGTCAAAAAGAGGAAGATTCAACAAGATAGATTGACACAGTGACTTTAACAATGAACTTGAGCATATGAGAGGTTCTGAGGATGATGCAGGTAAGGGCAAGGTTCAGATCTGTCGTTCACAGGGTTGCTGTGAGTCATAGTTGGCTCAATGGAACCTAACAACAAGACGAGTGCACAAAAGAACAGATGAATGGATGGAAGAGTCAGTGCGTAGGTAGTTTACCAGATGGGTTAATAGTTTGATGAGCGTATATATGAGTGTATAGATGTGTAGGCGGGAAGGTAGGTAGATGGATGGATGGATGGATGGATGGATGGATGGATGGATGGGAAACCAATACCAAGATAGGCACAATTATTACAGTAATATGAAGTTCCAGGTTGACTAGTGTCACCAGTAAACAGACATAAGAAATATGAACTCTAACCACCAAGGTAAAGATTAATCTGGGAGACATCAGAATCATTGTTGAAGAGAGAGAGGGTGCTGACCTGGGAGTCTTGTACCTTCTCATTCTACTCAGGCCTGTTGTCTGACTTGCGCAAACCACTTATCTCCGAGTCTCAGTTTCTCTGTCTACTAAAAAGAGATAACAAAGCCCGGGGCCTTTCTCTGTCTCCACAAAAGTGTCATGAGGATAAATGAGATGGTGTGTACAAAGTGTCCTGAAATCTTCAGGGGAGATGGGTATTTATATAGATCTCAGTTTCATAACAGTAATAACACCTTGCATTTGAATCAAGCTTTGCACTTTTCAAAGCTCTTTCATATTATCTCGTTTGAGTCTCAAAACAGTTCTGGGCAGGTATGATTATCTCCATTCTCAGGTGAGGAAGTTGAGGCGCAGAGTGTTTAAGGGATGTGCCTGAGGTCACTCTTAGTGAGTGGAAGGTCTTCTGACTCCAAGCCGGCTGCACATCCTTGATGACAGACTTCTCAGATTATCTGCTTTCCTGCCTCCCTGGACAGAGACCCAGACATCATTTACCTCCTTGATGACTCACGGTCATTACCATGACCATCAGTTCCTGTGTTGGCCTCTAGACTTAGCAGCAGACGCGGCTCCAGATTCACTAGAGATGCAGGGTGGAGGGGCCCTGGCTCTGACCTGAGGGAATACCTCTGGGAAGCAGGTGGCCATGGCCAGCTCCCATCCTCCACCCAGTCTTCACTTTACTAAGTCACATGCCAGTCTCAAGCCAGTCTCGCCTGGCCCGTCCTCCTCCTTCCTGCCCCCTTGCTCTCCTGTCAGCGTTTGCACCCGGGACTGAAGACCTCCATGTGAATTCTCACACCCTCCTTCCCTCTCTGATCTTTCTGGCCTGAAATCTCGTCCACACTATCAGGTTTTCTTGACTCTCCTCTAAACCCAGTGCCAATCAGAGCTGTGCTCTCTCCACCAGTCATGGGCTCTTTAGTGTCCAGACTTCCTCCTTCCTGGCCATGTTCCCTCCCAAAGGACAAGAGTGCCTGAAGGCAGAGGGAACTCTGGTGGCCCACTGGTAAGGAGCAGCACTGCCAGCCGAAAGGCATGCAGTTCAGACCTATCTCTGCTCCAAGCAAGAAAGATGATCAGTCTTCTAGGTGATTTACAACCTCTGAAAACCCACTACAGAGTCAGCTATGAGTCAGTTCCGACTTAATGGGGGGGCGGGGGGAACCAAACCAATAACAACAAGGCCGAGTCTGAGCTCATTTATTAATGAGACTCCTATATGCTTTTTGTATTAACTAGTACTACAACTGACTTGCAAGTAGTACATTTCTCATGCAAATGTGTTAGGCTGCGTGAGTGTGTCAGGCCAGTGAGCTGAGGGCCTGGTGGACTGAGGGCCGGGCAGACCAAGGGTCCTGCGTGGGCTAAAGACCCCCGGCGAGCTGGCCAGCCTGGCTCAGGTGGCATGCATTCTCACTCGTGTGCAGGGCAGGAACTTTGGGCTTCAGCCTGCACTCCATTCCTGTAGTACAGCAAGGTGGCCCCCAGGTCCTTCCATCAGCACCTAAGCCACTAGCCTGGTTACACCCAGGGCACACCTTGGGCAGCAGGCCTGTGCCCTGTGGGCCTCACCCCCTCCCCCTAGGACTCTGGAATACCACCCTCCTGCCTTGCTATCCTGCCTCCCACAACCCGTTGAAGCACCTTGGCCTCACCCCGAGGGAGGATATGCTGGGTGTGGCAACAACAAGTCTCCCGGAGGAGAGACAATAGGACAGGAATGCATTAGCTTCCGAACAAACACTGTGCGGGCTCGCACAATCGCCTTGGAGTCTTGTCCAAGAAACACATTTTGGTGTTCGAGGGTGAGGGTGGCTCAGCCTGCCCCAGCCCGCCTACATCCCTCCTGTTCCAGACGCAGCGAGAGCCGGCTGCACACCGCCCCCCAACATCAGGCCTTCAAACCCAGGTTGGCCAGCCTTGCTGGGGAAGAGGGGCAGCCCCATCTACCCAAAGGGGAGCAGCCTTGCCTCTACTCTTTGAGGTTCTTCTTTAATAAATAAAGCACAGTTTCTGTGATCCCTGATGGAACATCACAAGTGAGACAGCTATTTGGTGCCCACAACAGATCTGAACTCAGTGATATCTGGTGCCGTCCTCACCATCTCCAACATACTTGAGCCCGTTGTTTTAGTCAGTGTGTCAATCTATCCCATTAAAGGTCTTCCTCTCTTACACTGACCCTCTACCCTTCCAAGCATGATGTCCTCTTCCAAGGACTTGCCCCCTCTTTACAGCATACCCCAAATATGTGAGACGGAGTTTCAGCATCCCTGCCTCCAGAGGTTTCAGTCTCTAGGACAGATTAGCTTATCCAAAACCTAGCTACCTCTTAGGAGAGCAGAGCCCTGGAGCAATAGAACATACACATTCAAATCAACAAGGGAGAGAATGCAAAGGCTCAACCCTGGGGTCCCAGCCCACAATGGCAAATCCAGTAAGGATTCCTGGGGAGCCGTTGGTCACACAGAGGCGCTGGGAGCCTTGAAGGGTGACACTAGAAGGGGAGCCAAGGAGGAGGGTCTGTCGGGTTGTCTCAAGGGCTCACCCTGGGTGAGACCAGCCAGCCTCTTGCTCTACCACAGAGAGCAACAGGAAGTCAGTGACTTCCTGGCTGTGAGCCAGGCTTGGAAGGATTTCCTCCTTGCGCTTGATGGCAGGTCCAGGAGATGCTCTTTGCTCAGCTCTCCTCTCAGAGCTGGCACTGAGCCCCCTGTCCCTGAGACCAGAGGAACTAGATGGTGCCCTGCTGCCACTACCAAACGTTCTGATCAGATTCTATAAAAATCTATAAGAATTCTATAAGAATCCTGATCAAAAGGGAGGAAATGCAGAAGAAAATCTCAGCTTCTCATGGAATGCAGATTTCTAGAGATGTGAGGTTAGATGAACCCTTATAACTATTGCTCTGAGTTAACTTGAAACCCTAAATTACCAATATCCCCCAAAGACTCTCTTTAAATCAAATTGTTGTTGTTGTTGTTGTTATGTGCCATCAAGTCACTTGTGACTCATAGCAACCATATGCACAACAGCTCTGAACCCTTTTCTCTCCTGTGCCAACCTCATTATTTCTGACACATCTATCCCATTACCCCAGTCACTGAGTCAGTCCATTTCATCCAGGGTCTTTCTCTCTTGCGCTATCCCTCCACCCTTTCAAGCATGATGTCCCTCTGTAAGGACTGGTCCCTCCTTGCAACATGTCCAAAGACTGGTAAAGAGTACTTGCCTTGAGTACTGTGGTCCCTTAAGAACCCCCTAAAGGGGTCAGGCTGACAGCAACCAACTCCAGCAATTAGACTGGACGCTTCTTCCTCTTCCGCCGTAGCCATTGAGTAGGAACCAACTGATGACCGACCCTCCAGCAGGTTTTCAGAGGCCATAAATCACATCGGAGGAGATTGTCCCTCTGCCTCCCTTGGAGCTGCTGGTGGATTTGAACTGCTAGAGAGGCATGACCTTCATGTTAGCAGCACAGTGCCCTTACCCACTAGGCCACCAGAGCTATAGGAAGCTGCTTGTTGTGTTGGAACTGATTCATAGCTGACCCTCCAGCCGGTTTTAGGCAGTAAAACACACGGGAGGAGATTGCCCATCTTTCTCCCTTGGAGCAACTACTGGGTTCGAACCACATGTCTTTAGGTTGGCAGCATAGCTCCTTACCACTGAGCCACCAGAGCTCCCTAGAGGAATCCTAGATGGTGAATTTATATTAATGGAGAAGGAGCTTAAGAAGTTGCACTGCTAACTCAGAGGGTTCAAATGTGCCAGCAGCTCTACCAGAGAAAGATGGGCAGTCTCTTCCATGTGCTTTACAGCCTCAGAAACCCAATGAAGGGTCGGCTATGAGGCAGGGCCAGCTCTATAGCAATAAGTGAATGAATGAGCTTGGAGAAGGGGATTGAGAATAATGGTACAAGTTCAAGGATGCAATTGATGTCCCGGAATTGTACTGTAGAGGTTATTGAACAAGTGTATGGTCTGCTATATAGAGTCCAAACAACAACAACAACAAATCAATAAAATAATTTTCTTTAGAAAAAGCTGGCCATGAGAGGCCAGGTCAGCGAGAGGGGCTGGACACAAATCTTCAGCCGCCACTTCCCAATCCTTGGAGCGTTCTCTGCAGTTCAGCAACCATGAAGGAAATCGGGAATGAACTACTCCTGGGCTGGCCCCATCCCTTTGAGAAAACCCAGCAGGCAATGTGCAGGGGACCCTACCTCACAATGTGATTCTTGGCTTCATGTAAACGTGCCCACGCAGCCAAACAAAAGATACAGCTGGAGGAGATGCTCAGGGCTTGAGTTGCTGCCCGCCCACCATGCTTGAGGCCACCAGTAATGTGGAGAAACTGGAACCCTCACCCAGTGCTGAGAGGAATATAAAGGGTGTCACCACTTTGGAAAACAGTTTGATGGCCTCTCAAAATAATTAAACATGATATTACCATGTGCCCAACATTTCTAAGTTCTACTCCTAAGTGTATGTGTGTGATATCTACACGGGAGAAAGGTGAGCAGTCTCCTCCCGTGTGATTAAACTGCCTCTGAAAACCTGCTGGAGGGTCAGCTGTGGGTCAGTTCTGACTCGATGACACAAAACAACAAATTTTACATATCCACAGGTTCCCATAAAAATTTGTGCCTAAGTGTTCATAGCAGCAGAAACAGCCCAAATGTCCATCAGCTGATAAATGGACAAACAAAATGTGGTTTATCCATGGAATATTATTTAATTATGAAAAGGAATGAAACATAATATGGATGGACTTGATAAACACTTTCATTCTCATGGCCACTGAGTCAGATCCAACTCACAGTTGACCCTCAAGCAGATCTTCAAAGGCTGAAAATCACATGGGAACGGAGTACCCATCTTTATCCCACAGAGCAGCTGCTGGGTTTGAACCTCTCTTTGGAAACAGTAGGCTAGGAGAAAGAATCCAATCTCAGCAGGTCACACATTGTGATTCCAGTGATATAAAATGTCCAGAATAGGAAAATCCACAGGGATAAAAATATCAGTGGTTACCATGGGACGGGACAAGAAGCCCTGGTGGCATAGTGCGTTAAATGTTGGATTGCTAAACAAAAGGCTAGTAGTTCAAATCCACCTGCCACTGCTCAGGAGAGAGGTATGCAGTCTCCTCTCCTAAGAATGGATAACCTTGGAAACATGATTGAATCACTAAGAATCAGAATAGACGGAATGACAGCAGGGTTTTAGTTTTTTACGAAAAGGGACAGAGTGAATTTGGACCTGGCTGCTAATGAATTCCATATGTCTCTTTAGGGGTGACAAAAAATGTTGTGGAGTTAGTGATGATGGTGGTACAGTCGTGAAAATATACCAAAAACAAGGTTGTAGACTTTAAAACTGGAAATTGTATGTTATTTGAATTGTGTCTTTTTAAAAAGAGAGAGAATGAGGTTGAGAGAATGGAGATAAGACGAGTAGAGGGAAACCTGCACGGGGTGTGGCCAGACCATGCACTGAGCAGCCGGGCCATGTCCTTGGTCAGAGAGCAATTCCAGCCCCTAGGAGATCAGCACAGCCGCGGTTTGGATTAAGAGCTGGACCAGGGGAGGGTGTGTGGATTATCGGAGCCCTCCTCTGGCCAGGACCTGCGGCCTCCTCAAAGTTGGGGGCCACCACTTAGCAAATCTGTGGTGTTGTTAGTGCCATTGAGTTAATTCCAACTCAGAGTGACCGCATGTGACAGACTAGAAGTTCCCTGTGGGGTTTTCTCCACTGTTGTTTTTACAGAAGCCAAGACTTTCTCCTGCAGACCCTCTGGGTGGGTTCAAACCACAAGCCTTTTTCCATTAGCAGCTGAGGCTTTAAGTCACCAGGCTCCTTAGAAGTCTTTAGTTTGTTTCATTCCCCTGACGATTTCTGCTGGCCAGTTATGTACAGTTCTTCCCAGGACACCTGCCACGCCCTTCAGTCCCACCTGTAACCCTGCTCCAGGATCATGCCAATCACAGTGGGCTGGCCTGGAAGTTGGTCCATCACCATCCCAACGGCCCTCAGCTGCTCAGAGCTCATGGAAGAAATTGCTGACTTCCTTATGCAGTTTTCCTTCTGGCCTCTGGAAAGTCAGTCACCCTCTGGCCAGCCCCCTGGAGATGTTTGTGGCCAAGTGCATCAGGACTGGATCTGGAAAGTGGAGGGTGGGTCCGGGCCCCACACGAGGCTGGGATTCCGTGAGCTGGTCCTAAGTGCCTGTCCCCTTTCTCCCGCAGCTCTTGCAGTCTCAGGACGTGAAGGAAGATGCTGTCCTTTGCTGCTCCATGGAGGTAAGTGGTAGGGCTTGGAGATCGCCCACCTCAGAGTCAGGGCGTCCCTCAGCCCTTGAACACTGTGGACACAAGTGTCCTTGATGCATCTCCAAGTCCGGAGAAAGGAAGTGCAGAGCTGGGCTGGTGAGAGATCACCTCATGATGGGCGTGAACTTTCCACACCAGAACTGTTCACTCTAAAGCAGAGTAGGTGCCCATGGGCAAGACCAGCCTCTCTGAGGAGAGGGGGGAGGGGAACTGCTGGCTGTAGGGGAGGATAGCCATTTTAGGGGTGTCACCCACTTTCCCTCTGACCCAAGGACTGCCTTGTCTTGGAATCAGCCACTCCACACAGTGACTCAGGAGATACCACATGACTGCCTGGTGATAAAGGTGTGGGGACAATGGAGGTTGCTTGGAACCTCTGTATTGTTACCATCCAAAGAGGCCACTCTTGTCCCCAAGGTGCTGCCACAGCTCATTGAGACCCTTCCTCTGGGATCTAAGACTGTGTTGGGCCAGCCATCAGGACAAACCGTTGCCCTCTGAAAACAGCTCAGAGTTGCCCAGCAGGAAATGCAGCGAGGAGAGGGGCTTCCAGCCTAAGCAGGCCCCTTATTCAAGGGCTCCCAATCTGGCCGTGAAGGCCATCTCACAGGCCAGAGGGTCAGGAGTGCTGAGAACCTGGACACCCCCAGCTCATATGTTGGGACCCTTGACAAAGCTGGGGCTGGGAGAAATGGGGAAGGAAAAAAAAAAGAAACCGTGACCTCTGCCTTCAGAGAGCTTTGAGTCTGGTGAAGAATGGATCATGTATATGCCCACATGTACATAGAGAGGAGAGCATGCAGGCCAGTGTGTACATGAGGCACACACCCCTGAGGGAGAGCTCATGAGTGAGACAGAAAAGGAGGGCTTGATAAAGAAGGCAGAGCCTGGGTCTCGGCTGGAACAGTGGGCCATGCTGGGGACTCAGGCTATCCAGAGAGGACCTCCAGGATAGTTCACCAAGGCCTCACTAAAAGATTGGGACTCCTTCCCAGGGCCTCTCTGGGAAAGTCTGCAGGTCAGGGACCTCCCTAAATTATTGAAGACTCCCTAAATTATTGAAGAGCAATGATGTCAGTTTGAGGACTAAGGTGCATCTGATTCAGGCCATGGTGTTTTCTATCACTTGCTATGCATCTGAGAGCTAGACAGGCAAAAAAGATGACAAGAATTGATGCCTTTGAGCTGTTGTGTTGGAGAAGATTACTGAATATCCTGTGGACTGCCAAAAGAACAAACAAATATGTCTTAGAGAAAATGCAGCCAGAGTGCTCCTTGAAGGCAAAGATGATAAAACTTCATCTTACACACTTTGGGCATATTACTAGGAAAGACTACTCCCTGGAGAAGGACATTGTACTTGGAAAGGTAGAGGATCTGTGAAAGTGATAGGAAGCCCCTCAACCAGACAGACTGACGCAGTGATTGCTGCAACAGGTTCTAGTATGTCAGGAAGTGTGAGGATGGCAGATAGGACAGATCTGTTGGTTGACGGATCCTACTCGACTCAACACCACCTACCAACAACTTGGGACAGGTCCTGGCCCTGTGGCTCGCCTTCTTGCCCTGGTTCGTATTTCTCTTCCCCCCTTGGTATCACAGATGTGAGCAGAGGTCATCTGGGGGCTGAAAGGTGGGACCTAGGGCAAAGCAAGGAAATGGAGGCCTCATCCCTGCTCTCAAATTCCACTTGGGTGCACGCAGGTAATTATGACCTACACACGTTTCTAGAAGGACACCAGCAAGTGAAAATGACACAGTACCACCTGATCACCAAAGGAAGCAGACCCAGGGGCCAGCTTTTGATGCAAGTGTTTAATCAGAGAAGGCTTCTTGGAGGAGGGGGCTCGTGGGAGAGCTTCCTTTCAGCCCTGGGCAGCAGGCAGACAGTCTGCTCCCTCATATCCCTTCAGCTGATTGACTGTTGGACGTGGGCCCTCACAGGAGTCCTGTAGCACAGTGGTAAAGCACAGGCTTCAAACCACAAGGTTGGTAGTTTGAACTTACCCATCTTGGGTCCCCTGTATCATCAGAAGGCCATGTGGTGTCTCTCACGTCATTGTATGGAGTGACTGTTCCCAGGATAAGCCAGTCTTTGGGTCAAAGTTTTGGTTCCACAATAGGAAGACCTGGCAGGCTGCTCCAGTGCAGATTATTGTTGGTGTTAGGTGTCGTCATGTGGTCAAAGACTCATGGCCACCCCACAGATTTTCACAATCGCCAACATGCTCTAACCCATTGTTACAATCATGGTGTCAAACCATCTTGTTGAGGGTCTTCCTTTCTTTCTCTGACACCCCGCCTTTCCCAACATGATGTCTTTTTCCAAGGACTAGCCCCTCCTGACACAGTCGAGAAAGTCCCATGGGGTTGCTGTGAGGCACAGCTCCACCCAAGCCTTCCCTGCCCCGGCGGTGTGTCCCGAGTCAGCCCAGCTCCTGAGGAAGATGGGGCCGTGCCGTGGTGCCCAGCTCCAGGCTAACCGCTCTCCTCTGCCCGCAGCTGCAGAGCACAGGCCGGCTGCTGGAGGAACAGGTGCCCGAGATGATGATGGATCTCCTCACCAGCGCCCGTGACAAGATGCTGTGCCCCTCAGAGTCCATGCTGACCCGGTCGCTGCTCCTGGAGGTCATTGAACTCCACGCCAACAGCTGGAACCCCTTGACACCCCCCATCACGCAGTACTACAACAGAACCATCCAGAAGCTGACAGCCTGACAGCCGGGGGAACTGGCGGGCGGCCCGCGGGCAGCTGGGGCCCTGGTACACAGGGCCAGATGGACAGGGGTGGCCCTGGCGGGAGAAGGCAGCAGGGAGGAAGGCACGCAGAGCTGGGGGCCAGGCCGGAGCCAGGCAGGGACGGGATCGGCCCCTCAGAGGAGCCCCCAGCCCAGCATGTCCCCCGCTCACCAATAAGGGACGCATGTTTCCTCTCCCAAGTGGCCTGGGCCTCTCGCCCTCCCTCAATCCTGCTCGGCCCCCTCCCACCCAGCACGCCCCCTGCACAGGGGCTTTGTGCCAGGGGTTCATCTCGGTGACTCTGCCGAGACCTCTCCCGCCGGGCACCAGCGTGGGTCCGAAAGGACCTCAGGGCTGCAAAAGTGGGTCGGAGACGGGCGTGCATTGTTTCGCATTCTGTCCGCTGCTGTCGCCAACTGGCAGGAGGCGACGTATAGCAGATGTCCCTGAGGACAAAGGCAGGCACAGTCCCTACAGCCACCATAATTGACGGCCTTTGTCAGCCACGGGGCAGAGGGGGAAGCTGAGTCTTCTTCTCCATCACCGTCATGTCCAGCGCCCCCACGCCGCCAGCCCCTGCCCCGGGCCGGGGGGAGGGGGGGATGGCCTGCAGGATGAGGGGGTCTTTGCATTACATTTGCACTCTCTTGTTTTACTGTGTTTTATTTTCCAAAAGTCGGCTCCTTTGCAGCCTCTTTTCTCAATGGAAAGAGCTTGCGTTCTGCTCTGCGAGGAGGACCCGTCTGATTAGCAGGAGAGCAGACTGGGGCCCCTCTGGAAGGATTCTAGCCACAGCCAGCCTGCCAGTAGCCAATTAGGGTAATTGGAAACTTCTGCCCCCACAGGGGTCCCTGCTGGAATCCTGTGTTCCTCAGCCACTAGCCTCCAGTGGCCCTGCAATCTCATTTTCACTTTGCTCTGTCTTGAAGGGCTGATACTGTCGCTGGTGGAACTGCACTAAAGCCGGGCCTGGCCCCCAGGCCGTATGGGGGACAGGGCACCATGGAGCATGGCGAGCAAATTGAAACCAACAGGCAGTGTTGGCCCCAAGCTCATAGTGGGGAGAAGGCCGAGGACCAGTTAGTTCAATGGTCAGCTGCCCCAGACCCCCCAGCTTCTGTCTGTCGCTCCAGTGAAGGGGAGGCCCACTGAGTTGTGATGGTGACCACTCAGGACCGCCAGAGTGCTTCCTGAGCTGGAATTTTCTAGAAGTCCCAGGGAGCAGCCACAGGCAGGTGGTCAGAGAGGAGGCCTGAGCACTCGAGAGGAGGCCAGTGTCCAGGGCGCCTGCCTGGCTACATCTCCAGGGTCTGGAGCCCACCCTGCGAAGAAGGAGCCCCAGAGAATGACATCAGCCAGCGACTTCCTTCCTTCTTTTTGGAGGCTGGTCACTCCCAGGGATGTTTGGTCCAAATCTGACCTGGAGGAGCTGATGGAGCAGGAAGACTTCCACTTATTTATTCCAAGTCTTAGAAAGCAGGTGGGGTACGGTGAGGAGAACGGTCCCTCATCCTCCCTGGCTTTACTCATTAGCTGGAGTCTCAAGGGCGCGAGCCTGTTGTGGACAAAGTATGAGACTGGTGAGAACTCCACGTTGTCCTGACCCCTGGATCTCACCCTCTTTCTTCCCAAGCCTTTTTCTTCTTGAGCTTCTCCTTTCTACCTTCCCTCAGCTGGCACCTCAGGCCCAACCCAGGGCCCAGGGACACCAGGAGCCATCCTGGAGGCCTCGAGAGAGTAGTGAATGAGGATTGGATGCTCAGGGAGGGACACCAGGGAAATCAGGCTCCATGAGGGGCCAGTCGCAGCCGGGCATGCAGTCCTCGTCCTCAGAGACTGAGCACACCTGTGCTTAAGTGGTTGGCACATCGAGAGAGAGAGAGAGAGAGAGTGTGTGTGTGTGTGTGTGTGTAAAGGCCCAGAAAGAAGGGAATGGCCTAGGCAGGGGACACACAGGTGAGACCCTTCCTTGGACTCAAGGGTCATGTTCCCCACAGAAGCTAACCTAGGTGGCATTTCTCACCCTTCCTCTGTCAATCCCTTCGATTTTCTCACCTCACAGCCAAGCCCACCTTGACTGTTAGGCCCCCACGCAGAAGAAGTGAGATATAAATATGTATACATATATAAATATATTTTTTAATTACGTGTCGTCTCACGGAGGCTCCAGGTTTGCCTAATGGATTTCATTGCTCGAAGGCACTTCCTGGCCCAATCGGGTAACAATTTAAGCCGTTTTCTAAACGCCGTCACTGCGACTTTTGCCGACTTAGAAAATGTTTCCAAAAGCTTGTTTTAAGGGAACAGCGTCAAAAGGCCAAACATCCAAGACGCCGAGGCAGCTTTCCATGGGAGACTGCTGGGCAGGAACTGAGGGGTTCAGGGGTCCCTGGGCCAGAGCCCCCTCCGCTGAGTGAGGAAGGCCGCGTCCCAGTTGACCTCTCAATGTGTCTGGTGGGAGGAGGAGCTGCATGTTGCGTTTCTGAGGCCTGTGTTGTTGTCCCTCCTCGCCCGCGGTTTTCTTGGCGCATCCAAGAGGCCAAGCCTGGCCATCTGATGTTGATCCTGTTTCGGTCTCCCCCCTGCTAGCCAGGCCGCATTAATCATTGCTTTCCTCTCTGACGGTCTGTTCCCACAACCCTGTGGCTTTGCCTAAGCTCCAGCCACGGCCCCATAATGCAGCTCCTAACCTTCCCAGTGAGGCCAGAGACCCCACCACCTTTGCTGGGCAGGTCTGCATCCAAACCCAGTTTTCGTACGTGTGTCCTTCCTCGTCCACTCCGTAAACCTTTAAGGTCTAAGGATCGTCCTGTCCATGTAAATGTCAATGTTGGCCGAAGCGGTATTTATTCTAATTTTTATTTTATTTCCTCTGCAGGTTGAGGTGGGAGGGATGGGAAATGTATGCCTGGTCACATCCTGGGCAGCTGCAGGGACATGATCCAGAAAGTCCGGCTGCCCAGAGAAGCAGCCTCTGGGGTTCCCTAGGTGGGCTTCAAAAAGGCCACTTCCGACTGTGTTAACTGTGTGTAGCCGGTGGCCACAGAGCTGGGGCTTCAGTGATGGACTCTTGGCCTGCCCATGGGAATTGTGGCCACTCTACTGGGAAACCACAGACTGGGCTTCTGAGGACTCAGGTCAGAGAAAAGACGGCGCTGCTCCACCTTGGACGCTTGTGCGGAAGGGCTATCCACCTGGCCCGAGCCTGCTGTGAACACCACGGAGGGCCCTGGGGCTTCCTGCCAGCGCTCACGCGACCGCCTCCCTCCCTCGGTGTGTCCTGCTTTCCAGCTGAACCCCAACTGCAAGTGGGTTTAAAAAATAAACACCAAAAAAGAAGCAGCACCCTGAATGTGTGTCCTTTGTGTGCTCAGAAGGTTCTTGGGTCTCAGCTGGTGCTGTCAGCCCTCCTGGACTCCTTAGGAGCTAACAAGGAGATTCCCCACCGTTAGGCACCTGCGGATTGAGGAGAGAGCTGGACCACTTGGGGAGGCTTTGAAGCAGTGATCCTAAAGAACATTGGTGACAGGGACTCGGGTCCCCAAAGCTGAGCGCAGAGGCCAACCCACTCTAAGCACCACACACCCACCCTTCCCCAGGAAGTGGCATTTGGCAGTAACTGCTTTGAGGACGGCTGAGACCTAGACCTAGTGGCTTCTAAGAGTCAGCAGTAAGTGACTGTCTGGGCCCTAGCTGGCCAAGTGAGTCTGTCATCAAAGGGTCCCAGAGAGGTCCAAGCTCTTTTCCTGTGACATGTCCCTGGTTTTGCACAATCCTTCCACTGCAAGGATCTGGGGACACTGCCTCCTGGTAACTCTCCCTCTTGGGATTCTTCCTAGCTAGAACTGGCCAGTCTGCCAACTCCTTGAGCTGGTGACCACAGTATCCATCCCTGTTATACCTTCTAGACAGGCCCAGGTGGTGACTGGGGCAGCCAAGGAGCCTGGTGGGGGCAGAGTGAAATGTGCTCATGGCCCATTCCTGAGACAGTATGCCTTGACCCTATACACGGATAGACGAGGTAGAGAAATATCGCATTTTAATTGAACAATTGTAATTGTCAAGTCAGTTTGAGGGGTTTTTTTAAAATACAAAAGAGTTGGAGCAGAAATTTGGAGGTCAAAATAGATGTGTTTGAAGACTAGTAGAGAAGAGGTCATCTACTGAACACAGTTCACCAAAAGGGACGTGAGATTTGGGGAGATGGCTTTCAGTCACCCGGAAGGGTAAGAATTACTGAGTATCGTAAAGCAGATCATCCAAGCATTTCAGTTCTGCGTCCCCCCATCTCTGCTGATCGGTGAGGGAGCCCTGCTGGGGTAGTCCATAGTGAGCCGTGCTGCTAACACAGAAAACGCAAGTCTCTGGCAGTTCAAATCCACTCGCAGCTCCATAAGAGAGAGTCTCCTGCCATCGTGATTTACCGCCTCGGAAACCCAGAGGAGTCAGCACTAACCTGATGGCAGTGAGCTTGGCATGTTTAGTTTGCTGGTGTGTGTCACCTGCCCTCCTGAGTGTGAGAGTGTGAACTACATTGGTGCTGGGGCTTATAAGGAGAGCGGGAGAGACTTTTCCTGTTGAGCACACAAATTATAAAGGTCTTTTAAGTCCTAAGCCACAGGTAGCAGAGAAAGAAGGGAATGAGGAGGTAAAAGAGAACTTAGTAACTCTGCCTTACTACTCACGGTCTCTGTCGTTCCCTGGAACTGTCCCCAGCAGTTCTGGCAGGACCATACACTGCTGACCCATGTGGTTAGATCAGTGAAGTAAGCACATGCGTGTTTTTTAATTCTCATTTAACAGATGAGAAAATGAAGGCTCAGAAAAGTGAAATGACTGCCCCAGTGAGTGGAAGGGCCAGGGCCTGGCTAGAGCCCGGTGGCCTTTCCACCAGCCAGGTCATGCACGCGTCCTCTGCCGCCTCCTCCTTCTTGTCTGCCCAGAGCGGGCCCCAGGGAGCGGGCCCCAGGGAGCTGACCAGTGACACAGACAGAGGCACTGCCAGGGGAGAGTCCATCACGGGCAGCCTGCGTGGTATTCCCTCTGCATTTGGGGATCAGAAACCGGGATTTCGGTGGCGGGTGAGGGAGGAAGAGTGATGTTGCAAAGTTCAGGACTGTTACGTAAAGGGATCTCTGTAATGTGTGCCAACTGTCTTGTTGGATTTCTATTTCTTCCTGTCCACTGGTTCTCAAAGGGCATGGACTGGGAGACCATACAGCCTGTGGTGAGGTGGCCCCCTTCTACTCCCCGGTTCCCACAGCCGGTCTGAGACCAAGTCCTTTCCACAAGTGCCATCCTCAGCCACCGAACTTTACTTATGCCAAGGCTCATCATTCAGTCCCCGGTCTAGGAAGGAAACCTTCACTGTGAGTTCCCCCTGGAGCTCAAAGGAAGCTGCCTCATCCACTTCAGGGTCTTCTGGGAGAGACGAGGTGCACAGAACACAAGGGAGACCCACAGGAGGCCACTGGCCATCAGTACAGGAGGTCCTGCCCTTGGGAGGGGCCCAGTGCCTCTATAGAAGGGGCACCACCCATCAGCATGGAAGTAAGAGTCCAGGCTTTGGGGAGCTCTGGTGGCCTAGTGGCAAGAAGCTGCACTGCAACCCCAGAGATGTGTGGTTTAAATCCACCAGATGCTCTGCCGGAGAAGGAGGGGCCATCTCCTCCTGTACCAGTCAGATCTGATTTGACGGTACACACACACACACACACACAATAATAAAAATAAAATTTTAAAAAGAAAAAGAACTACAACAACAAAAAGCGTCCAGGCTTCATCCCCAGAAGTTCCTGGTTGTCATTGCTTGCTGTGGAGCCAGAACTGACCCAGAGCTGACCTCCAGCTGTTTTTCAGAAGCTGTAGATCACCTAGGAGGACGTTGCCCATCTTAGTCCCGTGGGGCAGCTGGTGGATTTAAACATTTACTTTTGATTCAGCAGTGCAGCTCCTTAGCCACTAGGCCACCAGAGCTCCCTACAAGCTCTCTGGGCATTGTAACTTGAACTTGACCATTGGGAAGTCACCCAGCTTCCATTCATGAGTGAAAAACCCCGTAGACCAGTCCAAGTCAGCTCCTCAGCATCTCTTAAAAAAAAATCGAGACAAAGAAGCCGTAACTGTCAGATGGATCCCAACGTGAGGTGATCTCACTCGAGCAGAGTAGAGCCCTTCTGAGGGCTTTTCAAAGCGGTGACATTTCAGAAGCAGATTGCCATGCCTTTCTTTCGAGGTGCCTCCAGGTGGGTCCTACCTGTCACTCCTTCTGTTTGCAGTTGTTCGCACAACCCAGGGCCTTTGAACCAAAATCCAGGAGAAAAGTAACCTCCAGAGACTTTAGTAATAATGGCTCTCAGACTCAGGGACTCACCCCTTGGCAGCACTTGGCTCAGCAAGTCCAGGAAGCTATGGCTCCAGGCACCAAGCTCTTACCAGGGGCGCCTTCAAACTGACATTTGGGGGGGGGTGTAAAATGTCACTTAAAAAAAACACTACACTAAATGCACAATAGTATTTAGTAGTGACAACTTGCTCTGTGTTACCTGGACAAACTACCAGGAATATTGGTTCCCTTTGGGAAGTCAATTTTATTCAGAGGCAGTTGGTCCAAGACAGCCTAGAAGCGGCCACAGGATGCCAGTGTTTAGCCTGAGAAGCTGTGTGTCTCTGATGTGTCCTCAAAGGTGGGCGGGATATAGGGGCAGGGCACACACTGAGATGGGCTGCAGGCATCCTGATCCAAGGACGAGAGGGGAACAATGGGAAGGGGTGCTCTCCTCATCACAGGAGGTGTTCAAGCAGAGTTGGAGGCCCACCTCGGGGAACCGTGCTGGAGGAGTAAGTTCACTGTGTAAGGTGTTCGAGCAGAATTGGCGGCCCACCTGGGGAACCGTCCTAGAGGAGTAACTCTCCACTGTGTAGGGTGTGGTTCCCTTCCATCCTGAACCCCCATTGGGGAGCAAGGCCTCCTGGGACCCGCCCTTCCAGGAACTGCACTTAATCACCTGTCCCTGGTGATGTTGCCAGGTGTCATGGAGTCAGCTCCAATTGACAGGGGCTCACCGCACAACAGAGTGAACGACCTGGCTCAGCCAGCCTCTCATAGCAATGTCTGAGCCTCACAATCACAGCTATTGTAGCCACAGTAACTCTCTATCACGTTGAGGGTCTTCCTCTTTCTCCATCCACCTTCTACTTAGCCAAGTATGAAGTCCTTCCTCAAGGTGGTGGTGGTGGTGGTTCAAGGCCACCAGCTGCTCTCCAGGGAAAACATGAGTAGTCTCATCTCATGTGATTAACTGCCGCTGAAAATCCACCATGGGTAGGTTGCAACTCGATGGTACACAACAACAACAACAACAACAGCATACACTCATTAGAGTGCAACCTACGTTCATTAGAACAATTAGCCAGGAGGACTGCATTTGTCCAGCTAAAGCTCAGAAGGCAGGGGACAAGGCTAAATTGAAAGAGTCACAGCAAAGGAAGGCAGCGGAAAGAGCGCTGTTCTGTGCAGGGATTGTAGCTAACGCCACAAAACAAAACGTGTGCCAGTTGTTGCCTAGAGAACCAATTTGCTCTGTAAACTTCCCCCAGCTCACAATTTTTTTCACTGTTAATAGCAAGTTTTTATTAACCAGAAAGGCTTTCTTTAATTCACATAACATATATTTAATATTAAATAGGATAAGATGTTCAATAAACCCATAAGTTTATTAATTTACAGTCTAGTCCAGTTTTGGCCTCTGAATGCAAATGCTTACTGTATATTTATATTGTAATAGGCCAAAGTCAAATTAATATCTATTTTTTAAAAGGTAACTATGTTTGAAATCTTTTTATCATTAGGACATTACACCTCCAGAACAATTTACAGAAACTACACAAAGCAACTGTTATCAAATAACAGAATTCAACAATGTTTTGTTTAGCTGAAATGTTAATTTCAGTTGCCAGCTCAAATTTTTAAAGAAAGAAAAGAAACTTTTAACCACCTATGCTGATTATGAAGGCACCTTGGCGGTATTGTGCTGGGCTGCTAATTGAGATGTAGGTGGTTCGAATCCACCAGCCTCCTTATGGAAGAATGAAGCAGACTGCTACCATTAAGATTTACAACTTCAGAAAACAGGTGGAGGGTCCCATTATGAGTTGGAATTAACAACAGTGGATCTTTGAGGTTTATCCTAACTGTATTCACTTCCAAAATAACTTGCCTCCAGAAACTCTATGAACTTGGAGAAATGACTTAAGTTATACAAGTGTTCAGGTCTTTCATTCATAGGGTCGCTATGAGTTGTCTACGACTCAACGGCACTTAACAACAACATATTCAAGAGGATAAAGACAAGATTAAGAACTTTGGCAGAGAACTAGAAACTATGAAAACTAGGTAACAGAGCTTTGTTTTGTGTTTTCTTTAAGGCACTTTTGGTAGTGCATAGTATATTCAATGTCCCTCACCAGCACCACAATCCAAAGGTATCAATTCTTCTTCTACCTCTTTTATTCATTGTCCAGTTGTTTACATGCATTTGAAGCAATCAAAAATACCACAATGCAGATGGATTTTAGCCCTCAAAGTGACATCTTTGCTTTTTAACACCTTGAAGAGGTCTTTTGTAGAGATGTAGATAATAAATTATGGATAACACTGCAAAGAATGAGAATATCAGAATAGTTCTTTGTGCCCACGTGGAAACAGGACATAGATCAAGGAAACATTTATTTAGGGAGAACAAGGGGATAGAGCATGGCTTAAAATCAGGAAAAGTGTTTATCCGGAGTGTATCCTTTCACAATAATTTTCCAATCTGTATGAGAAGAGTACTGAATATACCACGGACTGCTAAGAACATGAATAGGTTCGTCCTAGAGAGGGTTAGACCAGGCTGCTCCTTGGAGGCAAGGATTCTGAAGCTTCATCTGACATACTTTGGACATGTTGTAAGGAGGGACAGACAGGTCCTTGGAGAGAGACGTCATGCTTGAGAGGGTGGAGGGACAGCACAAGAGGGGAAGACCCTCCATGAGGTGGATTGATCAGTGACTGGGGTAATGGTGTCGGAGACAGTGTGATTCGCACAGGACAGAGCAGGGTTTAGGGCTGTTGTACATAGGGTCACTGTGAGTCGCAGGTGACTCGACGGCACATAACAACAACAGCAACATGCTGAGCAAATGGTCTGAGAACCTGGATTATTTTAAGAACTTGCACTAGGAGTTAGAGTAAGAATCATGTTCTATATCATCTTCGATATCTTGTGCTATGCGGATGACACAACTTCGCTGCTGAAAGTTCAGAGAAGTTGACACATTCAATGAAGAAAATCAAAGCTTCTACAGCTAGCCTTCCATACGGACTACACTTCAAAATAAAGAAAACAAATATCCTCACACTTGGATAAAAAGCAACATCATAATAGAGAACAGAGATCAAGGATTTTTCTTTACTTGGATTCACAAGTAACACCCATGAAAACAATAGTCAAGAAACCAAACAATTTACTGAATTAGGAAAATCTGCTCAGGAAGGAAAAACCCCAGCACAAAATCCTCTAATCCCTGGAAAGTGACCCTTTTCTCCCCTAGATGACTCCAAATGGTGTAAGTTACCAGGGTGCTGAAGGGAATTTACAGCTGCCTACTCCCACCTTACACTCAACTGCTAACCAAAAGGTCAGTGGTTCAAACTCACCAGCCGAGGCAATCTGCTCCCATAAAGGTCTACTGCCTTGGGAATGCGATAGGGTGGTCCTACTCAGGACCTTCCAAATCCTCACCTCCAGAGAGCAAGCTCGTGCCACCCTCTCCAGAACAGACCTGTTTGTTTTCTTGGGGGTCCATGGTATATTCAATACTCTTCTCCAGCACCACAGCTCAAAGATAGCAATTCTTCTGTCATCCTTCTTCTGTCATTGTCCGATCTGTCTTGGAGAGGGTGAAACCAAGTTGCTCCTTGGAAGCAAAGGTTTTGAAGCTCCATCTGACATACTTTGAGCATGTTGCTAGGAGGGAGAAAGATAGTATGCTTATAAGAAGGGTAAAGGGACAAGACAGGACAGGAAGACTCTGGAGGAGATGGATTGACCGGGTAACTGGGGTAATAGGAAGGAACAGCTGTGTTGGAGACAGGTTGGTTCAGGATAGGACAGAGTTCAGAGCTATTATACACAAGGTCACTATGAGTAACAGACGGCTCGGAAGCCTGTAACAACACCACCACCTCAGTCCTACATTGTTGGCTCTGAGTCCACAGCAATGGTTTCGGGCTCATTCATGTTTGATATGGTTTTAGTTTGGTTTGTTTGGTTTTCATGGGAGCAAATTACCAGGCCTCTCTTCTGTGGAACTACAAGGCAAGTTCAATTGCCAACCTTCAGTCATTGAGGGCAAACCATTTAAGACACTTTTGCACAACACTCAGAAAAAGGAACCTATGAGAGCAGGGAAAAGTCAGAAAACCTTGGAAATCCGTTAATTTCCAGATGGGAAGCACTTGGATAGTGAGGGATGGGGCAGAGGGAGGGTGGACAGGCTGAATCCAGGTTTCTTCTGTGAGTTCTGATTCTCCTGCAGGGCCAGGTCCATCGGCCCAGGCCCCTGGAATTATCCAGAAGGCAGGCAGCACACCCGCCGTCATTTCTGTGCCTGTAAATTCCCTTTTAAACAGAATGAAGGCAGAGGGTGGGGGTGGGGGAGTTGTATGTTTTATGGTAGAAATCTATTGACACAGGTCACACATATCCCTGACTTCCAAACAGAGGGCCCCATGTGTGTCACCCTCCTCTGATGACTCAGGGTCATTCCAGCAGTCCTAATTAATGGACTGGACTCTATTACAGGTTAGCCTCAAGGGTTATTCAGGTATAGCCAGTTGCCTTTGCTTTTTTTAATTACAGCATCTGTATTTTACTGTTTTTCTGCTTCCTCCCTCGTCATAAAGCTCTTCTCCCGGCCGCAATCAGCATGCCTGTGAATCGTGGCCTGAGAAACTAGACCCCAACATTTGTCAAAACTACTCATTGAGAGAGGCCAAAATCAAGCCCACTGCTATTAAGTCAATCCTGACTCCAAGCAACTCCGTAAGACAGAGCAGAGCCAGCCCGCAAGGTTCCCAAGGCTGTAATCTTTATAGGGAAGAAGCTCTGGTAATGCAGTGGTTAAGCCCTGGGCTGCTAACCAAAAGGTCAGTAGTTCAAACCCATCAACCCTTCCAAGGGAGAAGCTGTGACAGTCTGTTTCTATAAAGATGGCACCCTTAGAAATCCTATTCTCGGCCCTGCAGAGTCCCTGTCAGTTAGAATCCACTCAACAACAGTGGGTTGGTTTTCGTTTCAGTTTATTTTTACAGAAGCAGACTGTCACATCTTTTCTACTACAGACTGGCCTGCAGGCTTGAACGCCTGACCTCTCAATTAGTAGCTGAGTGCTGCTAGGGTTCCTTTGAAACATTTTTATAAGACGAGGGGTATTTTCCAGAGGGGCATTTTTATAAGACATGAACTTTACTGTGGGGCATGACCATTTCATAAGCTTAGGAATGATTTATGAAACTGGCAGGTCCACCAGATACACAGAGTTTTGATGATCTAGAAAATGTGTTGGTTCAAGTGGTCCTCCTGGTGGCTCTGTGAGGCTGGTGGGGTGGGTCTTGGTCCAGCTTTTCAGGAAGGCCAGCTCAGTCTCAGAGGACAAGGTGGGGCTGAGACCAGACTGAGAACAGGGTGAATCCTATGATCATCTCTAGGCCACACCAGACCACTCATCATTGTTGTTGTTGTTATTATATGCTGTCGAATTGCTTGTGACTCATGTACAACAGCCCTGAATCTTGCTCTATTTTAAGCAACTTCTGTGTCTCTGACACACCTACCCCCATTGCCCCAGTCACTGAATCAATCCATCTCACCCAGGGTCTTCCTCTTTTGCGCTGTCCCTCCTCCCTTCCAAGCATGATATCCCTCTCCAAGAACTGGTCCCTCCTTGTCACATGCCCAAAGCATGTGAGACGAAGCTTCAAAATGCTTGCCTCCAAGGAGCAGTCAGGTTGTGTGAAACCTTCCATCATAGGAGTTCTAAAAAAAAAGGGAGCAAAGCCTCTTGGGTTTGTGGGAAGAGCACTGGTTTAGAAATCCATGGGAGATCCCAAACCAGTGCTGGATTCTAGTTCTGGTTCCACACTTACCAGCTCAATGCCCGTGGAGGTGATGCTAATTCTGGCCTCAGTTTCCCCATCTGTTTCTACTTTTTTAAATAAAGGTAGTTCTATTAAACAACTTTTGAGTTATCTTCTTGCTATGTGATGGATCACTTTTACATGGCCTTTCTCTCCACGGTCTTGTAACTCGTTACCAACTAACTGATTGAGTGGGTTTCTAGGATGCTGTACATCACCAAGGGGATTGGACAGCTTGCTAATAAAGCAAATTAGGTGCACAGAACTCCTGTAGGAGTAAGAACATGTAGACCAAGTCTAAAAGAACCTCACCAAAGTGATTGGTCAATTTTGCCATCTCATTTGACTTAGAGCTAGACAATAAATAAAGATGACAAAAGAAGAATTGAGGACTTTGAGCTGTGGTGTTGGAGAAGAGTATTGAATAACTCATGGATGACCAAAAGAACAGATATGTCTTGGAAAAAGTGTAGCCAGAGTTCTCCGTGGAGGCAAAGATTGAAAAGTTTCATCTCTCATATTTTGGGCATGTTTTTTGGACTGGGACAGCATGCTTGGAAAGGTGGAAGGTCAGCAAAAGAAAGAAAGACTCTCAACAAGATGAATAGTTATAGTGACTGCAACAGTGGGCTCAAGTGTGTCAGAGACAACCAGGAAGGTAAAGGGTAGGACAAGGTTCAGGTATGTTGTTCATAGGATCACTGGGAGTTTTTCTTGACTCAATGGCACCTAACAACAACTTAGAAGATAATCAATTCCAAAACAGAGGCAATCTCATCATCACTAAGAAAGAAGAGCTAAGAGTAGAGTGCATTCCTTGGACTTGAGATCCTTATGCTGAGAACCTCTAGACCCAGGACACAGAGAAAGAGAGAATGAAAGCTATAACACTGGAGACAGCAAGAATAAGTGGCAGAGAAACAGTGACAAGCACAACCAGGAGAATGGCAAGAGATGGTGTGGTGGGCTTCATGGCCCAGAGCAAAGTAAGGTATCTCTGAGTACTTGTTAATGGAGTGAGAGATGCTGACCCACAGACCTAGAGAGCCAAGAACCTTCAGGCCAAGTCTCACTGGTAGAATGGAATGCTTCTGAGGCCCAAAGAGTTTTGTAACACTCATCTAAGCTAGGCCAGCCCAAGAGTCCAGAGGAACCAAGGACTGAGAGGCTGAGGGTGATGGTAAGCCCTGCCTTTGAGCATGGCTAAGAAGCTGTGCCAACCAAAGAGCAGTATCCTGAGTCATTCCTGAACCTGAATTGTAACCTATTCCATCCCTAGTAAATCATAATTGTATTGTCTGAGTTCTGTCTGGCCCTTGTAATGAATTCCTGAACCCTGCCTAGAAGTAGAGAATGACATGAGAAAAATGGCAAGCATCAGAACTGGTGAAGACATTAGAGGGTGGAGACATGTCTGACCTCTCACTCACAGGAATCCGCCTCAGGCTATTGATGTTGATCCTCTCTCCTCCCACTCTTGAAGTCAAAGGATGTCAGATGGTTCCCGCCAGCTGCCATTTTTAGACCTCCTCATGATTCCTGAGATATGTTTATTAGAGAAAGATTAACAGTTGTTCTGCCTGAATCTACCAGCATCCCCTAAGTCCCTCATTCCCCTTCTCTGATCCCCTTTCTGGTGCACTGTTACCTAGTCTAATTTATTTACTCAAATGACTCCCAAGGAAATCATGAAAAGAAAAAGTTACTGAGTCCATTCTAACATGTGTCAGAGTAGGGTTTTCAGTACTTGGTTTTTTGGAAGTAGGTTTCCAGGCCTTCCTTCCAACGATCACTCCAATATTCTGCAGGCCTTGAGAAAAATGGCATAGTGGATGAGGAGTTGGGCTTCCAACCCAAAGACAGGTGGTTCAAATGCACCATCTGCTCTGTGGACAAAAGATGGGCAATCTCCTCCTGTGTGATTTACAGCCTCTGAAAACTTGCTGGAGGGTCACCTATGAGTGGATCCCAACTCCTTGACAATGACTTCTACTTTTTTTAAAAAAGTAGATACAAAGGAGGCAATGATTCATTTATACATATCTGGTAGAATCCTCACCATCCAAGTAAGAAACTCAGGTTCCACCACTGCATATCTTATATGCAGTCACCACCCGTCAGTGGAGGCTTTCATGTTACTATGATGTGAAACCGTTTTCCACAGAGTTTCTTGGCTAATACAGACTAGGAAGAAAGACCTAGTGATTTACTTCTCAAAAATAAGCTGATGAAAGTCCTATGGGGTCACAATGCTCTGTTCCACAACCAATTATGAGGATGGCACAGGACTTGTTTTTGTTGTTGTTATGTGCCATTGAATCAACTGCAACTCATAGCGACCCTATGTTCAAAAGCTCTGAAGCCAGCCCTATCCTAAGCCAGTCTCACTGACTTCGACACATCTACTCCCATTACCCCAGTTACTGTGTCAATCCATCTCACTCAGGGTCTTCCTTTCCTGTGTTGTCCCTCCACCCTTCTGAGCATGATGTCCTTCTCCAAGGACTGGTCCACTCATGCATGCCCAAAGTATGTGACAGAGCTTCAAAACCCTAACCTCCAAGGAGAAATTTGGTCTCACCCTCTCCAAGACAGATCTATTTGTTCTCTTGGTGGTCCATGGAATGTTCAATATTCTTCTCCAGCATTATAACTCAGCGGCATCAATTCTTCTTCTGTCATCCTTAGTCTTTGTCCAGTTCTCTGATGCATAGCAATTAACTGCAAAGGCACATCTTGGTCTCTAGTGTGACACTATTGCTTCTCAGTACTCTGGAGAGGTCCCTGATCGCAATTTTTTTCCCAGTGCAATTCATCTTCCTGGCTGCTGATACCAAGAGTGTTAACTGTGGAACCAAGCAAGCTGAAATTTTTAACAACTTCAATCAATCTCATCTCCATCTATCACGGAGTTGCAAATCTGTCCAGTGGTAAGAATCTTTGTTTTATTGATGTTGAACTTCAGTCCATATTAAAGACTATAGTCCTTGACGTTCTGTAGCAAACATTTCAGGTTCTCTTCAATTTCAACAAGCACAGTTGTGTCTCCTGCATAACGTAGGTTGTTAATAAGTCTTCCTCCAGTCCTGATGCCACATTTCCCTTCATAAAGCCCAGGATGAGACATTTTGTCCTATTGTGAAAGAAGTCACCATGAGTTGGTGGAGAACTGGCTGCTCACAAGAACAAATTCATCTATCCTCAAAGAGAAGATACAACCCAGGTAGCTGTCCTGTACAAGGGGCTGGGCTGGGCATGAAGCTAACATCTCTTGACTCCAGAATCTGTTACTTTTGTCTTTGGTGTCTTCTACCAATTCCCTTGGGCAGCTCCTCCCTGCTTCAATACACTTCATTTCTATTTATCACTGAGAGGCGTGGACTGCAAACATCAGTCCTCCTGAAGAAAGCAGAAGATGAGTCCTGATACTGTTGTGTCAATCAGTGGAAGGCTTCCTGTTAGGGGACCAGGAGCAATGCTGTTGCCAGGGCACCATGTCAATCCACCTGGTCAAGGGTTTTCTTCTTCTTCATCAGCCCTCTACCCTTCCCAACATCATGTCCTTCTCCAAGGAATAGCCCCTCCTAGCAACATGCCTGAAGTGTGTGAGGTGAAGCTTCAGCATTCTTGCCTCCAAAGAGCTCTCCAGCTGCACCCTCTCTGAGACATATGTGTTTGTTCATTTGGCCGTCCATATGATGTTCAGTGCTCTTCTCCAACACCACAGCTCAAAAGCATCAATGACCTTTTCTTCTTGTTGTTGTTATTATGTGCCATCGAGTCACTTGCGACTCATAGCGACCCTATGTACAACAGTCCTACACTCTGCTCTGTCCTCTGCCAATCGCACTGTCTCCGACACGCCCATCCCGATTACCCCAGTCACTGAATCAATCCACCTCATAGAGGGCCTTCCCCTCCTGCGCTATCCCTCCACCCTACCATGTATGATGTCCCTCTCCAAGGACCTGTCCCTCCTTACAACATGGCCAAAGTATGTTAGATGGATCCTCAGAATCCTTGCCTCCAAGGAGCCACCCGGTTTAACCCTTTCCAAGACAAGTCTGTTTGTTTTCCTAGGAGTCCATCACAATACTCTTCTGCAGTACCACAGCTCAAAGGCATCAATTCTCCTTCTAGCCTCCTTAGTCATTGTCCAACTCTCTGATGCATAACAAGTGATAGCAAAGACCATGGCCTGTGTCAGGCACACCTTAGTCTCTAGAGAGACACCATTGCTTTTCAGTACCTTGGAGAGGTCCCTAACAACAGACTTTCCCATCGCAATAAATCTTTTAATTTCCTGGCTACTGGTGCCAAGAGTGTTGACCGTGGAGCCAAGCAAACTAAAGCCGTGAACAATCTTAATCTCTTTTCTTAGATTATATAAATACTAAGCACCAAGTGGTTTTGTAAGATCTTTTTAAACAGAATTACATTATTTAGTAACTGGATAAATTCTTTTTTCTATCTTTTTCCTTTAATTACCACTTCATTCTCAAGTTTTTGGTCTAGTTTACAAATACCGATAACCACAGTTCTATAGCTAAAACATCAGCAAATTGGACAAAATCAGTGACAAAAACAGCAGGAGCAATGAAGCCAGCAGTGTGTGTTAGCATCTCACAGATGAAAGAACACAGTTTGAAATGTCATTTTCATTGGGGCGGGAGCTGCGGTGACACAGACCACAGGGTGTTGCTCGGCTAACCAAAAGGCCTTGCTTCTCTAGACATTCGTGTTCATCAGCTTCTCTGTGGGAGAAAGACCGGCTGTGTCCTCTTGCTACGATTTACCCGTTAACGATTTAAACCCTACGATTTAGCTTTGTTAGAACCAAGGCAACATCAGTGAGAGTAATCATGATGGCTCTGACCCAAGCACATTGGTGGTGGTGGTGGTGGTGGTGGTGGTGGTGGTGGTGGTGGTGGTGGTATGTACCACTGAGTCAGAACCAACCCATAGCTGACCCTCCAGCAGGTTTTCACAGGCAGTAAAATGCACGTGAGAGAATTACTCATCTTTCTCACTTGAAGCAGCTAGGGGATTTGAACTGTGTGCCTTTGGATTGGCAGTGCAATTCTTTACCTTTAAGCCACCAGAACTCCCTCTGAGTGCATTGTTTTGCTGTTGTGAGCCATTGAGTCACAATCAACCCGTAGGGGACCTTCCAGCAGGCATTCCGAGGCAGTAAATCTCACAGGAGGAGACTGCCCATTCTTCTCCCTCAGAGCAGCTGGTGGATTCAATCCTCGTGCCTTTAGGATTGCAGCTCACTTTCTTACCACTACGCCACCAGAGCTCCCTCTGAGGACATTAGAAGCTTAAAAAATCAATTAGTATAGAGTTTTGTCTTTGTAAGTATATTAATATATGTACTCTGGGCTTATGGAAAATAGTTTTGTTGTTACAACTAATTCCTGAGATATTTTAATGAAAAATAATGAAACACTGCACAAACGTTTTACAGGAAGGTCATTTAGGTGTGGCTCCCTCTGAGAAGGTCACTTGGTGGGTGGGGGCCACATCCCTGACCAGGAGGACGGGCAAATCCAGGCCCTGCTGAAGCCCCTGCAGTGTGCCTCCGTGCCCCACCCCACCAGCTGGACACACCGCGCAGTCCTGATCATCTGCCTGGTCTGGGTGGTCACGGGGCACGCTGTTCTCAGACCCCCAGGCTCGTCCGCACACTGCTCCTCCTTCTGCACGGTTCTGCCAGGCTGAGCTTGGCCGCTTTCCTGGGCTGCTGCCATATCGATTCTTCTGGCTCCCTTTTTGCTGGGGATATCAATTTAGCGGGTTCCCGGGATGGCTGTGTTTTAACCTCTCACCCTGGTCTAGACTCCGTCGGCTGCCGCTGTCCCCTGGCCAGCAGGAGATGGAGGCCCAGGTCTCTCGGGCCGGCTCTGGAGCCAGCGGGTTTCCAGGAACAGATGCGGGGATGGCCCGGCGGCTCCGCAGCCCGCCAACCTGCCTCCCTACAAACCGGCCGGTGAATTATTAAAGATGCAATTTCCTTTCATCTTTCCAGTAAAATTGCTCCCTGTGCCGGGCTCCACTGCATTCCTAAGACTGGTCAGGCAGAAGTCTTGGCAGGACAGTCCCTCGCCGCACTCCCTATTGGGCCTACTGTCCCTCACCTCACTTCCTCCAGGGCCTGGGTCCCCCTGGAAGGCTGGAGAAAGACTGAGCCCTTCCCAAAAAGGGCCAGGAAACCCAGAAGTCTTGGGAAATCAGAGAAGACACTTGGATTTAGAGACTATTGGAACTGCTGTTTCACAGTGGAAGGAGTAGGAGCTCAGAGAGGGGCAGTGGCCAGCCTGGGGCAGCACAGCAAGTGACCAGCAGAGCCGAGGCTGAAGCCCCATTCCACAGCCGCCCCAGGCAGTGGGCATAACTATCTCAGCATAGCCTCCGAGTTCCCACCCATGACCCCCAGGACTGAGATGGGACCATGAGGATCAATGATGGTTCCAAGTCTGATTTACAGAATACTTTTTACTTATCTTCTAGCCCTGTCCCTGCTGCAGCGAGTCCGTGAATATAAAACTATCATCACTGCGTGCTCCTGGCAGTATTTATTGTCTTTGTTTTTACTGTTCACTGTTGGTGATAATCACAGATGGGCCATGAGCAACAGGTGTGATGTCATCCTGGCCAAAGCCACTCATGGCTGTTATATGCCCCAAACCCCCTCTTCACCTGTCTCCATGAGGAGCCAAAGCCCCCCGGAATCCCTCCTAGGTTACCCCGAATACTCCTTCCCTGACTTGTGTCCCCATCCAAGCTCCGCTCTGAAAAGGGGCTTGGGAAGAAGTACTGATGGGTCTTCAGTCAATGTCTTGGGGTCCACTAGGACACCATGCTAAGTGCCCACACTGTGTCAATTTATTCAGGGACTCCATTAAGACTGAAATTAGCAATCATCTCCTTTCACTTAGATTTACAACCAACACCCATGGCAGCAGCAATCAAGAAATCAAGAGACACGCTGCGTTGAGAAAGTCTGCTGTCCAGGGCCTCTCCAAGGTGCTAATGAGCAATTATATCAGTTTAAAGTCTAAAGTGTGCCTGATCCAAACCACCAATTCAATCACTTTCTATACATCTGAAAGTTGATCAATGAAAAAGAATAACCGAAGAAGAATTGATAGAATTTTAGAATATGGACTGTTCTGTGGATTCCCAAAGGAATAGACAAAACTGTCTTAGAAGAAGTGTAAACAGGGAGCTCCTTAGAGGCAAGGATGTAAAGTGTCATCTCTCTTACTTTGGGCATGTTGATAGAAGGGGTTCGTTCTTGGAAAAGGACTTGGGAAAGGTCGAGGCTCAGAGAAAGAGAGGCAGACTCTCAACAAGAGGATTGGCACAGAGATTCCAACAATGGCCTTGAATGTATCAGAGATGGTGAGGACAGGGCAGGGCTCAGATCTGCCATTCACATGAATCCTAGCTGACTCAATGGCACCTAACAACAACTACCTATAAGACTGTATCTCTCAGTCTAAGATCAGGGGCGGCCCAGGCACCATATCTCTTCTGGGGGGGAGGAGAGATTGTTTGGGGCTACCACTTCCTCCCAGTTGGCTTCAACCCCATTATACCTGGCTTCAGTAGGGGCTCAGGGCCCCCAGACTTCTCTCCATAACACACAGAAGCTGTCTTCATACGAAAAAGGCCTTGAGAGGAGAGTGGGAAGGTGGAGGACAGCCTTCTTGGGCGGAAGTGGACACACAGGCCTTGGGCAGATAGATCCTCGGCAGACTGATTGGATCAGAGTTCCAATAATTGTCCTTGACCCAATCACTCTGTTGGGGTAAAGTCATCCTGTCAGGACCTCTAGTGCCCAGGCCAAGTTCAGCCATGGCCTCCAGTCTAGCAGCAATGGAGCCATGCGAAGTGAAGGTCACATCTTACATGTGATGATGTCACAGGTTATGATTTGCTTTTCTTGTTTTCTTTTAGAAGCGTTCCATATTTTTATTCAGTGACTGGGGTAATCGGGATGGGTGTGTCAGAGACACTGCGATTGGCACAGGACAGAGAAGAGTTTAGGGCTGTTGTACATAGGGTCACTATGAGTCGCAGGCGACTCGACGGCACATAACAACAACAACAACAAACTGCTCAGATTAAGTTCTCATCAAGAGACACTGGTAGAACTGGAGGAAATGGAGGACTGGAGTGGATGGGAGAGGGGACAGAACTACGGTCAGAGAGCCTGGGGTCCTCCCAAGTAGTCTCTCTCAGGGGCATCTAGAAGACACATGGGCTGCCCCCTAACTTAGAAACTTCCCTTTGTCCTGTGTTGTCTTTTAGAAGCTGAGTTTGGTTCTGAGCAAAGTCTATTTTAAAGGGTGGGAAGGAAGAAGAAGGTAGAACGCGGGTTACTGGCCCAGTGAGAAGCCCTGGGTGGCTGAAAAAGCCTAAAAAGCCTAAAGTGTTGTCTTGTTGGGTGTGGAGAAGATTACTGGTTCTCCCAGGTCAACCTGACCACCTCCTCAAGTGACCCCCCATCCTGTTCTTTCCCCTCCTTGTCCGGCCTCGATGGCTTCCCTTGCCCCCCTAACTCGTTCTTTTATTTTATATCACTCCCTCTCCACGGTTCCTGCACTCTTAAATCAATATCTCAGGCTTAGCGTCTTATTCTCTCTCACTCCTCCAATGCATGCCAGAAAATCTCCCCTGCTCGGGGCTCCCACAGAGGCAGCTGAGAACCTGCATCACCCATGGGACTGGTGGAGGCCAATGGTTGGTTCACAGTGGGGTTGAGGGCACTGTGTGAGTGACAAGGAAACAGCCTTGCCAGGACTGACCAATGGGGAACAATACTGAGAAAGGCCACGCCAGGAAACCACCGGGTCACCTCACACATCATGAGGTGGCCACCAAAGCCAAGGGCAGAGTTCCTGAGCTCACATGAATGGGGGAGTGTATGTATATGTGTGTGGGTGGGTGTGAGAGATTTGTGTATGAGAGAAAATGTGCAAAAGAGTGGGTGCATGTATTTTGAGGGTAGTTGAGGAGAAGAGAATTTTGACTATGAAAGAGATGAGGAAGAATGTTTGCTGGAGGGGTACTGAGCTTCTGTTTGAGGGAGATCAAACTTTTCAAAGTGGATGGTGGTGTGGCAGAGTAACAAGGGGAAGGTGATTAGTGTCACTGAACATGTGTTCTTACCTAACTTGGGAGGGACTGGAGAGCATTATGCTGAGTGAATTAACTCAGTCCCACAAGGATAACTATTGTATAAGACTGTTATTGTAGAATGAGTATAAGGATCCAGGAGAGGTGGGAGAGGATGAAGCAGAAGGATGTGGATGTGCAGGGGAAAGAGGGGATTAATCATTGGGTTGTACAATTTGAAGGGGGTAAGGGAAATTGATTTTGTTGTGGAGACTAAGGTACGTCTGATACAGGCCATGGTCTTCGTAATCACCTGTTATGCATCAGAGAGTTGGACAATGACCAAGGAGGATAGAAGGAGAATTGATGCCTTTGAGCTGTGGTGCTGGAGAAGAGTATTGAGAATACCATGGACTGCTAGGAAAACAAACAGATTTGTCCTGGAAAGGGTTAAACCGGGTGGCTCCTTAGAGGCAAGGATTCTGAGGCTCCGTCTAACATACTTTGGACATGTTGTGAGGAGAGACCTGTCCTTGGAGAGGGACATCATGCTTGGGAGGGTGGAGGGACAGCGCAGGAGAGGAAGGCCCTCTATGAGGTGGATTGATTCAGTGACTGGGATAATTGGGACGGGAGTGTCAGAGACAGTGCGATTGGCACAGGACAGAGTTTAGGGCTGTTGTACATAGGGTCACTATGAGTCGCAGGCGCATAACAACAACAACAAGGGAAATTGAAAGAATTTGTTCAAATTTATATTGGAATTTTATAAATAATCTAGTAAAAAAAAAAGAGTGGTAAGCTTTTGGATACGGTTTACCATGATAAACTTTAAAGAGAGAGTGTATATGAGAGAGACAGAACACACATTTGTGTGTGGAAGTAAGCAAACGTGAGTCCTTGTGTGTATGTGTGTGAGAGATAGAAGAAGAAAGAGTGGATGTGTGTACTTGCGTGTGAGAGACTCTGAATGTGTATGTGATTGTGCCCATGTCAGATGCTCAAGGGATCTGAAGCTGCCGCCATCTCTCTCCTCAAGGACCCACACAACCAGGGAGGGTGACAGGCACAGAAAGAACACCGCCCAGCCTCAAGACCCTGAGGGCCTCAGAGCTTGCCCTGGGTCCTCTCAGTTCCCCTTCTCAGAACCTCACCACAGCTTCCCATACCCCACCCCCCAACCCCGCTGTCCCTTGACTGCCCAGCCTCCCACACTCGAAACTGGATGACAACGCCCAGTGAATACAAAGCTCCGTGAGCTCCCGAATCTTGTCCTTGCCCTACTGTGTGGCTTTGACCTGTGGTCTCGCGGGTCAGCTTCTTCCTGATAAACTATTGCTTGTTGTCAAGTTGGAATCGACTTACAGCTGACCCTCCAGCAGCTTTTCAGAGGCTGTAAATGGCACACGAGGTGATTGTCCGTGTTCCTCCCACTGGTGGATTTGAACCCTGTGCTTTGAGGTTGACCACAATACTTGATCATTAAGCCACCAGACCTCACTGACAAACTGAGGGGGCAATTTAAAGACAGCGTTTAGAATAAATGGCATGGTGCGGTGGATGAACCTTCACCCTTTACATTTTCATTTGTTCCTTGGAGGTAAGGATTTTGAGACTCCGTCTCACATACTTTGATCATGTAGCCAGAAGCGGCCAGTCTTTGGAGAGGGACATCATGCTTGGAAGGGTCAAGGGACAGCACAGGAGGGGAAGACCCTGGATGAGATGGACTGACACAGTAACTGGAGTGCCAGAGACAGTGAGATTGGCTCAGGATAGAGTTGGATTCAGAGCTATTGTGCACAGGGTCTCTATGAGTCACGAGTGACTCAACGGCACATAACAACAACATATATGTTATATACAAGGGGGTTAGAAGGACAATTAAAAAGGCTGTTAACTCTAAAAAAGCTTGACAACCGCTAGGCTGAGATACTTTTGAATCTCATAGAAGAATTTTCCTGCAGGTGGGTTTGCTGATTCTGTGGCCTGGTGCCGTCAGGCAGAGGTGATCTGCGTGCCTCAAGCAGCCGCACAGGGATTTCCAGGCTGTACTCCTCACAGAGTCTTGTCCTGAGGGAAGGCACTGCTGATCCAAAGGCCACGCACCTCTGAGGGTTCAAATCCACCTGCAGTTCCTCAGAAGAAAGATGAGCGAGCTCTCCCCAAGTGACTTATGGCCTTAGAAATTCAGCAGCAACTCGGAGGGGCAGCAACTCAACAACAACAACAACAAACCTTCACAGAAAAGCTCAGCTGGGTTTAAAACACCAGCCTTACCTCCAGGTGGATTTGAACCAATAAGCTTTTGGTTAATAGGTGGGCACTTAACTATATGTGACAATCAGGCATAAAGAAATAGAATGAGTCTTTTAAAAAAACCCAGAAAACATTGAGGGAGCTCTGGTGGCCTAGTAGCAAGAAGCTGTGCTGCAATCCCGAAGGTAAGTGGTTCAAATCCACCAGATATTCCGCTGGAGAAGGAGGAACAATCTCTTCCTGTGCCAGTTGGATCTGATTTGACGGTACACGACAAGAGGGGTGGGAATCATTGGTTTAGTTTGAGGAGCATTTCCTCCTAATTGTAAAAGTCAATCATGATCAATATGGGAAACATTTTTAAAAATAAAGCATAAAGGACGTGTATCTAGAATTTATAGAATACTTGAGTGCCACAACAAGATAAACATAAACAACCCAGATGAAAAATGGCACAAGATATGAACAGACACTTTACCAAAGAAGACATTCAGACAGTGAACAAACATATGAAGAAGTGGTTAAAATCCCTAGCTCTGAGATGCCAATGAAAACAACTATGAGATATCATCTTACCCCAGTAACAACAGTAAAATTCAACTAAGCAGCAAACAGCAAATGCTGGTGAGGTTGTAGAGAAACTGGAACCCTTATTCACTATTGGTGGGAGTGTAAAATGTTGTAACCACTGTGGAAGGCTGTATGGAGCTTTCTCAAAAAGTTGTAAATAGAAATACCATCTGACCCAGCAATTCTACTACTGGAAATATACCCTAAAGAAACCAGAACTGCCCCCCAGGCAAATATATGCACACCCATGTTTACTGCGCCTTTGTTCACAGTAGCAAAGAGTTGGAAACAACCAAGGTGCCCATCAACAAATGAACGGATAGACTGTACCAGTCAGATCTGATTTGACAGTACATGTAAAAATAATACAATAAAAATAAAATAAAAATAAAAAAATTAATGGATAGAGAAGCTGTGGTATATTCACACAATGGAATACTATGCTGCACTGAAAAACAAAGAACTCATGAAATATTATCCAAAATGGGTGATCCTGGAGGACATAATGCTGAGTGAAATATCTCAGTCACAAAAGAACAAATATTGCATAGGGCCACTGTTGTAAAATGGGTCTGGCATCGAGGTTGGGGGGGAACCTAAGAAAAGAGGGGATAAATAATGTATACTGCATTGAAACAGATGAGGGAGAGAACTGTTTAAAAGGGATGTAGGAGTAGGTATTATTTTCGTAACAAAATTACAGAAAAAGAAATGCATATTAAAGTGGACTGTGGACTTGGTGAGGGGGTAAAGTATATAACAATGAAAGAATTTTATTTTTCTTCAAAGAGAAAAATTAACTGGAGGAGGAGTGGGCAGGGAGGAAAATGTACAACAGTGAATGAATGGGGGAAATTAAATGGAAATAATATGCTGTGAAAACATATATATGTTGCATTAAAAATCATTAATTAAAAAAATAAAGCAAAGGGGAGCTCTGGTGGCCTAGTGGAAAGGAGCTGCAACTACAATCCCAGAGGCACGCGGTTCGAATCCACCAGATGCTCTGCTGGGGGAAGGAGGAACAATCTCCTCCTGTACCAGTCAGATCTGATTTGATGGTACACTCACACAAAAATAATTTTTTAAAAAATTAAAAAAAATAAAGCAAATGTTAAAATGTAGAAAGAAAAAGAAAACCAGCCTTTCAGTAGCAGCTGAGCGCTTAACCATTGTGGCACCAGGGCTCCTTCTGCTGTTACAAGACTGGGCCAAACTGCCCCCAGACCTCAGGGTGGGGACCCCCGGACAGCATCCTCAGGAGACAGTACCCAGAATGCTTCCTCTCACCCTTTCCAGGGGTCTGTGACACCTCTTGTCTCCTCTCCATCAAGAAGAGTTCAGGGTTACCTCATTCCCCCCTCCTTCTCCCACAGACTTCAAAGTGGGCTGAGGCCTGGGAATTCCCACACACACACCCCCACCACCCCTGCCTGGCAGGGCGGGTGCCTCAGAACCCAGAGCTGCACAAATATGCCGCTCAGCCGGTGGGACAGCTTTCCTGTCAGCCTCGGCCCGGGAGGGCCAATGCCTGAGAGTCGGCCATTACTCATCGCTCTCTGGTGAGTGACCCCCCTCCGCCTTGGCTCTGAGAGGACACTGAACCCAGACTGCTCTGGGCTGTGACTCAGCCCACTCTGCTGAGCTGGAGAGAGGGTCCTTCTTCACTGTGGGGCCACTTAACCAGTCCCACTTTAGCTGGAAGGACTTCTAGCAGCTTCTCCCCGGTGAGAGGAGGCAACAATGGGATACAGATAAGACAACAATCCCCATGTTAAACCCTCTTGATCTTTTTTGAAGCTTCAGACCTCTCTGAGAACCCAAGGTATACCACGGATCCTTTTTCTAGAAATAGGATTACACTTGCACACTTATGGTCCAATTTTAGATGCCTCTCAAGTTCATTCCTCAGTTCCCCATGGGGCCTCAGAGCCCAGATGTGAGGGCAGCAGAGACACAGCATCAAGGCAGCCGAGCTGTTTTAGGTGGAAAGAATCTCAGCATATAGAAGGTGCTAGATAATTCTTTGAATTATGGATGGATTGTCTCCTTGGTGGTGAGATAATAATGCTGAAAAATGAGGGACTAGCAGTCAGGACTTTGGGGTTCTGGCCTCACCTTCACTATAAGCACTGTGACCTGAGACATTGGTTGTTATCACCTTTGGTATCACCTAGCTACTTTGTGGCAAGCACTGTCCTGCGGGATGGGTCTAAAGCTATTAGATGCCTCTGAGTTGATTCTGATTTATAGAGATCTCATGTGACAGAGAATAACAGCAACATGGGATTTCCCAGGCTATAATCTTTATGGGTGTAAATTGCCAAATCCTGTTGCCTAAGAGCCAGTGGGTGGCTTTGAACCACTAACCTAAAGGTTAGTTAGCAGCCAAGCACTAAACTGGTGTGCCACCAGGGCTCATTAATGGACACATGATGAGTAAAATAAATATGTTCAACCTTTATGCTGCTTATAGTCTCAGGAGTGAAAAACAAAAAAATTAACAAGTGAACACATGAGCACATACTTTTATAATACCCACTGGCGGTAGTGGTGGTTGTGTACCCTAGAATCAGAACCAACCACTAGCTGACACTCCAGCATGTTTTCAGAGGCAGTAATCACACAAGAAGAGTTTGCCCATCCTTCTCCCACGGAGCAGTTGGTGGCCTCAAACCACGTGTCTTTGGGATTGCAGCACAGCTTCTTGCCACTAGGCCACCAGCTGTGTTGTTGTTGTGTACTGTCGCGTTGGAACCAACCCTCCCGCAGGTTTTTTCAGAGGCTGTTAATCACATGGGAGGAGACTGCCCAGATTTCTCTTACAGAGCAGCTGGAGGCCACCAGTAAGAATATTAAATGCTTTCAGGGTTTTAGTTGTTCATCTGGACAATAACTAAAGACGACCAAAGAAGAATCAATGTTTATGAACCATGGTGTTAGCAAAGAGTATTGAACATCCCATGGACTGTCAAAAGAACAAACAAATACGTCTCAGAGGAAGTGCAACCAGGGTGCTTCTTGGAGACAAGGATGGTGAAACTTTGTCTCATATACTTTGAGCATCTTGTCAGGAGGGGTCAGTCCTGGGGAAAAGAAGAGGGTGAAGGGAATGAAGGAAGACGCTCCATGAAATGGGCTGGCAAAGAAACTCCAAAAATGGGCTTAAATTCAAAGAAGGTTGTGAGGATAGTTCTGGACTCGGCACAATTTCAATCAGCTATGAGTTGTAGTCAATTTGTCAGCATCTAACACATTTATCATCAATAAAAGGAAAATAACTAGAGTTCTTTTCTAAGGAACTCTGGTGGCCTGGTGAGTAAGGAACTGTACTGTCTACCCAAAAGGAGGCAGTTCGAGTCCCTCAGTTAATTCATAAAAGAAAGATGGATAATCTCCTCCCATCCTGTGTATGAAAACGTGCTGGAGGGTCAGCTATGAATTCCAACTCTACAGCAGAAAACAACAACAAAATTATTTGTAAGTGTTTAAAGATCTCTTTAAAGTGTTAGAAAGCAAAAATGTCATTTTTAGGACTAAGAGGTGCCTGATCCAAGCCATGGTGTTTTCAATCATCTCATTGGCATTGGAAAGCTAATCAATAAATGAGGGAGAACAAAGAAGAATTGATGCAGTTCAACTGTGGTCTTATCCAAGAAGACTAGATATGGACTGGCAGAATAATGAAAAAAATCTGTCATAGAAGAAAATAATGCTTAGAAGAGACATCATTTCATGTCCTGTAGACGTGCCATCAGGAAGGACCTGTCCCAAGTGCAGGACATCTTGTTCGGTCAAATTGAAGGTGAATAAAACCAAGAAGCCTCTCAGTGAGACAGAGTGACACAGTGACTTCAACAATGGGCTCAGATAAAGTGGTAATTGTGAGCATGGTTCAGGTCCAGGCAGTTTCAGTCTGTAATACGCAGGGTTTCTATGAGTTGAAAGTGACTCAGTGCCACCAAACAAGAAGGCGGTTCTTAAACCTACATAAATGGCAAACAGCTGCATTGGGTAAGAAAACTACCCAGGACTGAGGCTGGTCTATTGAACAGTGAGGGTGAGGCAGTAGATAAAATTGATATTTGCTAAGGAAAGACAGATTTCTAATTCTGGCTATGAAGACCAATTTATATGGCAGCATCTTCTGAACAGTAGGTGTGAGGTTGAGAAACAGAGCATAAAGTGGAGACTAAATTATTTGCCATTTCATGGTGTTATATGGGGTGGATGGGGAACTAGAAGTTCAATGGTACTTCCAAGAAAAAGAGGTATTTCTCTTAAAAGGACACAAGGACTTTTCAGTTGGAATCTTTGAAAAGAATCAGAAATAGATCAATCTTCGCAAGGATTGAAGCCTAGCTCCAAAAAACTTTGTCCCAGATTAGATTAAAGTGAAATACGCCTTGAAGATGGCACAAGATAGGACGGGGCTCATATCCATCGTTCATAGGGTCGCTATGAGCTGTAGTCAACTTGACAGCACCTATAACAATAATCCCTAGACTACCTGGCCACAGAAGCAGAAGTAAATTCTCACTGGAGGAAAATCTCATCAGAGCCTCAAGTTCTCTCCACAGTTCCCATGTTGTTGTTGGTTTTGATTGCCTTCGAGTCGAGTACAACTCATAGCAACCCTATGAATAAAAGGTCTGAAGCCCCTCTACAACTACTGACATTTCAAAGTTCATAGAGTTTCCAGAGGCATGTTGTTTAAGAAGTGGATACCACTCCTGCTAGTCATTAAATTTTTACACCGGTAGAATTTAATACTTGGTACACAAAGGATGAATCTTGAAAACATTATGCTTAGTAAAAAAGGACAATCACAAAAGGACAGGCATTGTATGATTCCCATAAAGATCAAGAATATGGCAAAAATATGGAGAAAAAAATCTTGTTAGTACTTACCAGACAATGTTTTGTTTTATATCTCTTCTGCCAATTTGTTGTACTGAGGTAACTTGGGGTTGCTGTGATGCTGAACATTGTGCCATTGGGGTGTCAAATGTCCTATCGGTTACCCATGGTGGACAGTGTGTGGAGGAGCCCCCAGTTTAAGACAGGTTTGGAAGCAGGAGTGGCATCCACTTCCTAAACAACATGGCTCCGGAAACTCTATGAACTTTGAGAAAGGATGATAGTTATAGAAAGGCTTCAGGTCTTTTGTTCCTGGGACTTCTATGAGTCGTGCTCAACTCGTTGGCAATCAATAACAACAACAATATATAAATATATATTTAAGCTTTCAAACAAAACTTGTTGCCATTGAAATTATTTCTACTCAAAGTGACCCTACAGTACATAGTAGAACCATCCCCAGAGAGTTTCCAAGGCTGTAAATCTTTACAGAATCAGATTGTCACAATGTCCTCTCACAAAACAGCTGCTGTGCTCAGGATACAAACCTTTCAGTTAGCAACCAAGCATTTACCCACCGTGACGAGAGAGAGAGAGAGAAGGAGTGGGGGGAGGCAGGGAGAGGAGGGGGAGAGAGAGACACACACACACACTCTGGTAGCCTAGTGGTGAGAAGCTATGCTGCTGCCCCAAAGGTACATGGTTCGAATCCACTAACTGTTCCACAGAAGAAAAGTGGGTAATCAACTTCCATGTATTTTACTATCTCTGAAAACCTGCTGGGTCAGTTCTGACTCAATGGTACCATCAAGTCAAAATTGAGTCATATAGTTGGCCCTCCAGCAGGTTTTTCAGAGGCAGTAAATTATACAGCCCATTTTTCCCCCCATGGAGTGGCTGGTGGATTTAAACCACGTGACTTTGGGATTGCAGCACAACTTCTTACAACTAGGCCACTAGTGAGATAGATGATAGATAGATAGATAGATTTACCATGACTGAAAAAGATGGAAAAAAATATATTAGAATGGTAAATATTTTTGCCAAAATATAAAGAGAGATAGATGTTGTGGGTGAAAAGAGGAAAGATGCCATTTGATATGAGATAATCACCAAAGTCTCTCTAATGAGATGATATTTAAACGAAGTAAAGAAGGAAGCATACATGTTAGCCATCATGGGCTGAACTGTGTGTCCCCAAAAAATATGTCCCAGCTTGTCCGGGCTATGATTGTCAGTGGTTTAGAAGTTATGTAATGATGTAATCACCATCTTCCATGATGCTATCAGCCAAGCAGTGTTAAGATTAGGGAAACATGCAGTACCCTAACTCAGATGGTGGCCTTGAGTCCACATGAGAACACAGGGGAATGTTCTCGGGGTGAGGCCTGAATTACTTTTCATCTTCTAAGAGATTAAAGGAGAGAGAAGGGAGCAGACAGAGATCTCAGTGCCAGCAAGGAAAAAGAGCCCAGAATAGAGCGCATCCTTCAGATCTGAGGTTCTTGCACAAAGAATCTTCTAGATTCTGAAAAAATTGATCCCAGGACATGTAGAGATCCCCAAGGAATTGATGTTGGTTGAAAGGAAACAAGAGTCCCCTGAATGGAGAGAGCCTTTCCCAAAGGCTTGCACCCCAAATCCCAACTTGCTGTCTTCTGAACCATGTTGTTGTTGTTGTTGTGTGCCATCCATCCCCTTGCCTCATTCACCTCCACTAGGTAACTAGGATGCTAACTGTGATGCCATCTGGGGATGACCCTTTCAGACCATCAGAGGAGACTTTGTGAAACTTAGCAAAGGAGAGGATGGTGTTTGTGTTTATTTGGTTTCCAAAGAAAACTATCTCTTGTGATTTAATAACATAAATCAAAAGTCTTAAAATATATTTACTCTTTGACCCACCATTCTGCTTAGGGATTTTGCCACAGGAAAAATAATGCATATATATATATATATATATATACACATAGGCTATGGAAAAATGGAGAGAAATGCTCAACATGGAGAAGTAGTTAATTAAGGCCATCCTTAAAATGAAATACAGTGCAGTTACTAAAAAAGATTCAGAACACTACAATCCCAGAGGTGCATGGTTCAAATCCACCAGATGCTCTGCCGGGGAAGGAGGGGTAATCTCCTCCTGTACCAGTCAGATCTGATTTGACGGTACATGCACACAAAAATAATAAAATAAAAAAAAAAGATTCAGAAGGATATTTAAAGACAATGTTCATAAACAATTACCAGATCTATATCTACTCAAGTGACATTTTGTGAGGGGGAAAAATGTATACGTGCATTTAAAAAAGTACTTGTTTTCCAAGATCCTTGTATTGTGCAAGGAAAGAAATTAAATTTGTGCATACTGCAATAATTACTGTAATTTGAGAATTACTAAGTAAACCTGGTTTTCGTTCATTTATATATTGAATAGAAATTCTCACATGGTTGTTTTCTGCCAGACATCATGATGGTAACTTTTAGAGATGACAAAGGAATAGCTATCCATTAAACAATTTACATAGACTTGAAGGGGCTCAGGGTGAGAGGTGGCAAGGCGGCAGCAGGTCCCCTCTGAGGATGTAAAGACACAAACAGCAGAGAGGTTTGGAGCTGCTGTGGTTGTTTGAGGGGACTGGAGTTTCCTTCCTCGAAGCATAGCCACAAATCCCCAGAGACAGTGAGCTTAGTGAAGAATGGGTGGCCAGCCAGCAGGAGACTCAGGGAGATTTCGCCCCAGAACAGGGAGCCCATTCCTGTTTCCCAAGAGGGCTTTCAGCCTTCACTCTAGAAGGACAGACGGCGTATATGGAGCCTTCTTTCTCTCAGGAGGTGCTCCTGGCCCCAGTATATATTACACATAGTGGCCCTGAACCATGGACCCAAGATGATATGTCCCATTCCCAAGCTTTCCAAGGTGTTTAAATGCAGTGCTTGATTTTGTTAGGGGAGTACATTTAGCTTTTTTTGGGAGATGTATCCAGGTTTACTCACTTCTCTGAATCAAATTTTGTCACACCCCCAGCCCCCTATAAAAATATGTGTTGTAAAAAAGAATGTGTTGTAAATTTTAACCTCTATGCTTGTGTTTATAATCTCATTTCAGAATGGATTGTCTTTGTTATGTCAATGAGGCAGCGTTAGAGTAGGGTGTATATTATGTCTATCTCTTTTGAGATATAAAAGACGTTAAACAAACAAGCAGACAGATAAAGCAAGCCACATGAAGAACTCCGAGAGAGACAAAGACTTCCCTGCTGCAGAGAGAGAGAGAGAGAGAGAGAGAGAGAGAGAAAGAGAAAGGGTCTTTCCTTAGAGCAAACACCTGGAATTCAGACTTCAAGCATCCTAAACTGTGAGAAAACAAATCCTGTCTGTTAAAGTCACCCACTTACGGTGCTTTGGCTATAGCTGCACTAGATAATTAAGACATGGAGGTTGAGACAGGGCCGTAGACCCCGTCCCCAGCTTCTCAGAAAGGGTCTGAAAAACTATCTGCTGGCCTTGGCAACTCCACTCTTTCCTGTGGTCACAACCTTCTCTTGCCACTTCTCCTTCTCACTCTGGGAGTTGAAGGTGGAATGAGTTGAGAGAGAGAGAGAGAGGAGGGCAGGAAGGGCAGAGAACCCCAAGGCCCTGACTAGCAGGGCCACTGGGTGAAGACAGCCCACTGCTCCTCCCTGGACATTGTCTGTAAAGTGGGTAAAACTTGGTGAAGGGTATTTTCCTCAGAGTGGTGTGTGAGATCCTGAAGAAAGTTCACTCTTTGGCTTACCCTGAAGGGCAGGCTAGACAGGGACAGGCCTGAGGCTCACCGCAGAGAGAAAACCAGGGAGGAGTCACCCGAAACATTTGTCTGGAAGGACCAGGCTGAGGGCCCTGAGGGCAGCAGGTGGGAGCCTGGAAAGGTAGGACCTGTGGTCTCAGTGAGGAGTTTCCACTTGACTCAAACACCTTATCCTGGGGCCAACCAGGGTTCGGCATAAGGGAGCAGCTGGAGGAGGGATTCTGAGAGGCCCAGTACTGAAGAGCTTTGAGGAAAGAAAACACAAAGGGGCACCTATGGTTGAAGGATTTGAGAAGTGCTGGAACCAAGGCCTGAGCTTCTCAGTTACTGCTGTCGGGTCATAGGTTAATGGATCAACTTCCATGTGCACCTATTTGGATGTCCGGCTGCTATCAGTCAAGCTATGCCTGCTGGCTTGGGGCTTCTGAGTCCTGCACAGTTAATCCGGCACAAGAGTAACTCCAGCAGGTCAGTGGAACTTTCTGCTCTTCGAGCGTGCTCTGGTACCAAGTGCTAGGCCAGCACCAGGCAGGAGACAGCAGCCCCAGGGACCCCATCTGCTCACCCCAAGAGCCCAGGGCCTGGGACAGACAGTCTCACCCTCTCTGAAATGCCTGGTCTGCCTAAGGAATAGACAAGGGACAGACTCCTGTCAGAGCAAAGAGTTGAGACGCCCTGCTCACATCTTCCCCTTCCCATGAGCACAGGGCTGCGTGGGAGGGTGCCCTCCCTGCTCCCATGAGCAGCACCAGGCCTCCTGTGACTTCTGAAAAGATGGTGATAATACCATTGTCTCCACTGAGGAAACAGGCCCAGAGATAGGACATGCTTTGCCCAAAGTCACAAAGCAAAGCAAAGAAGATGTACACCAAAAATCCAGAGCCCAGAGTTTCCTGCTTCTACCCCACTGCCTGCTGGGATATCCTTAAAGAGAGCCAGGCTGTGCCAGAGGCCAGCCATGGGTCAGCTCCGCCCCCCCAGCCCTGTGGTCTCAGACAAGTGCATTTCTCCCTGGGCCTGTTCCCTGGCTGTAAACCCGTCTTGGCGGCACCTGCCTTGAAAGGGGTTATGAGGCTGGCATGTAAGAAGTCCTAGAAGTAGATGGCACTGACCTTGCAGTGAGAAATACTGTTCTCACCTCGGCCTGCGGAGCCCCCAGCTACAGGCCTGACTGTGGGTTGGGCTAGACCGAAGGGTGACAGGTGCAGTGTTGCTCTTCCCTGGGGCTGAGAACCCAGCTGAGAGCACACACAGCTCCATTCTGAGATGCTGAGCCAATGGCATGGAGGTCACCCTGTTCCCAGTCCACTGTCCCAGGTTCTAAGGTATCCCATACAGGCTTATGTCCCATCCTATGTCCTCCTACCTGGGATCCTCACCTGTACCAGCCTCTCCCAGCCACTGCCATCTGTCACCTGTAAGTTTGTGGCAACAAAAGTCTGTCTCAAGGGTGACCAGAACCTGGAGGACATCCTCACTGGTGGGACCTCAGTGGGGACCTTGAGCAACTAATTTCTTCTGTACAGCTCTGTGCCCTGCTCCCTGCAAAGAGAAACTTGGGGGATTGATGTCCCCCTGCAGAAGGAGAGTGGGCCCCAGGTTCATTCAAGTTGTGTTCCAGAGGCGGGGCGCCAAGAGGAGGCTGGATCTTTGGGGTGGGGTGCTCCAGAGCCTGGCCTGAGAACCGCTGCACCGCCTCTAGCCGGCCTCCCGAGGGAGGGACCGCCGCCTGACCCCTCGCTCCCTCGGGCTGGCGGGGCGCGTCGCTGCGTTGGTTCCCAGGCGGGCGGGCTGGCTGGAACCATCCATCACCGCGGCCTCCCACTCCCATCTACCGTCGTTGGGCCCCAGGTCTGTGGCCCCCCCACTCCCGCCTCAGGTCAGTGCCACCTCTCACGCTCTGCGCCCCTTCGCTGGACTCCCCTCCCCAGTACCCTAGGCTTGTCCCCCACTGCACTCTAGGACCC
>NW_006399853.1:2621665-2627459 GCF_000299155.1 Elephantulus edwardii
CCTCCTCCCCTTTCTTTCCCTTTTCCCTTCCCTCCCCCTCCCCCTTGCCCCCCAGCCTCACCCCAGACCGCATCCCCCCTTTTCTCTGGGACCATTTGATTGAATGTCCTTACCTGAGACACAGGCTGTTAATGCGTGTTTCCCAGACCACTTCCCACGTAAGCTCCAAACAGCAGAGCATTTTGCCTGCTGGACCCTCTGATCTTGCCCGCAGTAAAAATGCCCGAAAGATTGCTTTGTTCGTTAAAAGGCATCTCCCCAGTCCGGCTGCTCCAGCAGCTAAACGTGAGGCCAGTTAAACCCTCCTGCCATGTGCCGATTGGCTTGGGTCCCTCCCTTGGCTGGACCTGGTTTCAGTGTCCTCCCCCCTGGTAGCTTCAGGGGACCCCAGGTACCCTGGCTCTGGCCCTTCCTTCACGTGCTGTCAGAACCAGTTCCCAGACAGCCCGGGAAGGGCTGAGGCACTAAGTCTGTTCCCTGAAGTCAGACCAGGCATTGCTTATTATTGAATGAATGACTTAAAGTAATGAGTGGGAACAATTGTATCTGAACAATTCGGGCATACTGCCTAGGCCATGTAGAAAGGGGCTGGATTAAGCCTTAAATTAAAAGTAGTGAAACACTAAGAGTGACAAATATTTGTAGAGCAGGGAGTGGAGGCCTGCCTGGAGGGGGAGGAACTAGCTCAGTTTGCAGACCTAAACCACCTTGGGAACTGGCCTGTACTGAATTCTGAAGCTGCCTGTGGAAAAATCCAGGCCAATACACCTGTCTTCATAGATCCTTGGTGGTACAGTGGTTAAACACTGGGCTGCTAAGCAAAAGGTTGGTAGTTCAAACCCACCAATGGCTCTGCAGGGGAAAGACCTGACATTTGGCTTCCTAGAAAACCACATGAGGTCATTCTGCTCTGTCATCTGTGATCTCGAGGGGTCAAACATCAACTTAGTGGCACCTAACAACAACAGCACAACCTGTCCTCCTGAGAGCATTTCCTATTATGTTGTTTTATCCCCATCAGGAATTCTACAAATAGACCTTAAAATCCCAAAACAAAACCCACCCACCTATGACCACTGAGTTGATACCATCTCATAGTAACTCTGCACTGCATTTCAGAGGCTGTAACTCTTTACAGAAGTAAACTGCCCATGTTCCTCCCATCAAACAGCGGGTGGTGATCTTTCAGTTGGCAGTCCAACATACCATATACCGTACCACCAAACATGCCATGTACCGTACCACCAAACACGCCATGTACCATACCACCAAACACGTCATGTACTGTACCACCAAACACGCCGTATACCATACCACCAAACACGCCATGTACCGTACCACCAAACACACCATGTACTGTACCACCAAACATGCCATGTACCATACCACCAAACATGCCATGTACTGTACTACCAAACATGTCATATACTGTACCACCAAACACGCCATGTACCGTACCACCAGAGCTCCTAATGAGCAGACCTTACCGCTCCATTTTACAGATGAAGAACCAAGGCTCAGAACCTTTACCCAAGAGCACTCCATATGCTTGAGACCAGGTTCCAGCTTACCGTCTTTCATCACGGCCTTTTGCTTCAAATATAGTCCTTCTGAGGGGAGCTCTGGTGGCCTAGTGGCAAGAAGCTATGCTGCAATCCCAAAGGTTCATGGTTCAAATCCACCAGAAGCTCTGCCAGAGGAGGGACAATCTCTTCCTGTGCCAGTCAGATTCAATTAGATGGTACACACACACACACACACACACACACACACACACACACACACAAATATAGTCTTTCTGGTCTCATTTCCTCCCTACAATCCTGCAGGGCAAAAAGAAGTGGCTATCTGTGGCCACAGGATCTGCAGTCACCCTCCGGATGAAATCTGAAAAGGTCCAAGTTCTCTGAGCTTGCCATCCCAAGTTTTCTCCACTATGAACAGCCACTTGACTTAGCATCCTTACAATCCAGTGTCTGGAAGATTCTGGGGTATAGCTCAGAAGCCCTAGGCCCTCATATCAGCTTGGCTGCCAGCTAACATACATGGTTTCCAGTGCAAACACACACACACACACACACACGTGCACACACACATGCACGCTCGCGCACCTTCCTTTCAAGATGAACCAAAAAACCGAATCCACTGTCATTGAATAGATTGTGGTTCAGGGGCAACACTCCATGAGGTTTCCAAAGTTGTAAATCTTTATAGAAGACAGCCTCCTTTTCCTCCTAAAGAGCAATTGGTGCATTTGAACAACTAACCTGTCTTGTTAGCAGCCAAGTATGGAATGCATTATGACACCAGGGCTCTTCCCTTCAGGATGAACTCAAAACCTGAAGCTCACTGCTGTCAAGTCAGTGACTTGACAGATTCTAAGGCTACAAATCATAAAGGGAGGAGACTGCCCATCTTTCTTTCATCCTGGCTCATTCGAACTGGGCGACCCAGGAGGCCTTTGTGTTACCATCACAACCTGACGCAGGCTGCACCACCAGAGTCCACCTTCAAGGTGAGCCAGGGTTCTCTCGCGAGTAACTCACCCTGGGGCTCACTAGGTGACAAAGAAATGGTCTTCTGGTGCCAGAGCACCTCTTAAACCCAAAAGTCCCGGCCCAGGGGTTGTTCTCTTTGGGAAAAGTCAAGACTTGAGCTCACAGGTGGCCATGATTTTTGGAAAGTACATTTCTCTCAAAGAGAACCTGGATGACCAGTCTCAGACTGTTGACCTTTGCCACGTTCCTTCATTCTTTGAGATGTCCTGAGCACCTACTGTACCCATGGCTTCGGGCAGGAGGCCAGAGGAGCTTAGACTAAGGTTCGGCCTCCCTGAGCTCACTGGGGAGAGAGCTGTCCCTGAAGAGGCGATGAGCGTGGAGTCAGAATTACCGCTTTCCAGTCCCAGCTCGGTAAGACCTGGGCAGGCCACCCTCGTCTCTAAGTTAATACTAACACTTACTTCAGTTTGGATTTAAATAGTTTAAAAGAATGAATTGAGATAATGAATGAAAGACATTTTGCGCCACACCTACTGTGCATAAGTGGTCAATAAAGTTGGTCTTTCATGTGTGAGCCTGGTGTGGAGGAGGCCTTTGATTGCCTCACTTGAGTCCTCACCAAGGCCTGCTGGGCCGGAAAGGAGCCAGGCCTGGTCTGTGAACGGTGCCGAGAAAAGGCCCCTCAAGTAGGCATCCAGGAAAAATGGCCCCTCCAGTCAACCCCAATCCCTGAGGTGTGTGAATCCCCCTGCTGGACCTGTGGTCTAGGACACAGGGTCTCCCTAGGACCCTCCTAGGCTGTTGCCAACTCAGGAATAGCTATTCCGATTCTTTAGGGTGAATCACACACACACACACACGCCCTCTGAAAAGGTGCCTTGGACAGAGCAGGCTGTGTGTGCCTCCCCCTTCTCTGCGAGGGGGCAGATGCCATCATGGTCATGGTGGAGGGCAAGAACACATTTCCAGACAGCTTTGCCAGCCTGCGCCATGTTCCAGCTTGTTGACACGGTGATGGCATAATTACAGTTTCAATCGCAGATTAATAATAAGTCATTTTTGCAAACGAGGAGGCAGGTCTGCACTGGAAAGGGCCCCAAAGGGCCTGTCGCCTCTGCTATCTGAGGCTGCTGGCCGCTGTTTGATGTTTTCTGCCGAGTAGAGATTCTTCTAAGGGCGATCATAACAACAGCCACTACTGAGGTAATAATATCCTTGCCCGTCTGATGGAAGATGATGAGGGAATTTGCCCAAAGAAGGTAGCCGCTCATGTGCTTGTGTGTGTGTGTGCGCCCATGTTACCTGCGCCAACCCAGATCTGGGAATAAATGCTTCTATGTGTTTGTGGGTCTCTGTGTGAGCACGTGTGTGTATTTGGAAGTGCATGTGTTCACATTTGTGGTATTAGCAATGCCAAGAAGGACCCAGGACCTGCTTCCTGTCCGGAGGGACTGGCCCACCCCCAAAGAGATTGTGCCAAAGACAGGGAAGAGTAGAGGGTATTCCTGACATCCAGTATGCCTCAAAAGAAAGTTTTGGGGTGCAGCAGAGGCCCTGGCCAGCCTGACAACCCCTGCGGCTCCCAGGTAGGGCTGAGAACCTTCCCACATGGCTCTGTTCCCGGTGGGGTTGGCGAGGAGCTAATAATAACAACAGTGACAACAACTACTTACGTGTGTTCTGAGCTTTCTTCTTTTCTATTCTCTTTTATCTTCATGATCTCATTTGATCCTCACAACAACCCTGGTGGGAGGTGAGGGCAGGTCCCATGACTTCCCTGGCCCCACGTAGAAACAGAGCCTCGAGAAGTCAGGAGACTTGCTCAAGGCAGCTCTGCCGTGGGTGATATAAGTTGCTGTGGTCAGAAGCCCTGATGTCATTGCATCTAACACCCTTGTTTTACACCCAGGGGTAGAGAGGCCGGGAGACTGGATCCCTGGTCCTCTGCTTCGGCCTCATACAGGACATCTGGGGTCCTCCTGACCCTGAATCCCCCTCAGGGTTCTCTGGGCCCTTGGCAAGAGGCTAGCAGGGTTCAGAAGTCCAGCTTACATTTTCTAAGTTTCCTCTGAGGAAAAAGAAAGTGCAGTGTGATGGTCAACAGGGAACTGAGAGCTGATGGCCTTGGGCAGCCCTGCCATCTCTGGGCCCAGCTCTCCATCCCCGCCTGACCACAGACCGGCCACGCTCTTTCCACATGCCGGAGCCCCACAGACCTGAAGCTGGCCCCTCACAGGACAGTGAGCTCATTCTCCACCACCCAGCCAGGTGCTTTTAACAACCTTGTGGGTGCGGCACCACCCCCGCCGGCTGCCCGCCCAGTGCCCCGGGCATGAGCGAGAGCCCCAGGGAGGCAAATGGCCAAGATGGAGGCAAGGGGGAAGTGTTCCCACAAGCTTGGCTTCCTGCTGCTCGGCCCAGCCCAGTCCCCATGGAGCAGACTGGCACTGCCTCGGGCACCTAGTCACCACATGTACATCTGAAGGTCAGGCCGGCTGTTGGCTCCACTAGCCAGGAGGCCGCCATGTTGTTCCTCCAGTTGAGCTGTCTGGTTGCCATGGAGTTCAAAGTGATTGGAGGCAGAGTCTGATGATGCCAAGTGGAAGGGCCCTGGGAGACGGGTGGACAAGTCCCACTTCTTAGCTGCCAACACTGAGTTCGGGAAGGAGGCAAAGCCAGGGCCCAGCCTGAGACGGGGGTTCTGCAGTGACAGGGGCAGCTGCTGTGTGAAAAGCAGCTCCATTGAGTCTTTTCCTTTGGATCCTGTCCTGAACTGAGGACAAGCCTCAGCTGTCAGCAGCCGAGCCCTGTCTGAAGGCCCACCCAAGAGCCCCTTCCTGGGGAAGCTGGGACAGAGTCTCCTGGAAGCAGAGTCCTGTCTGTGTTTCTCTGGAACCTCCACTCAAAAGCCCTCTAGGACTCGAGAATAAAGAGCTACTGTGGTTGTAACCTGCTACTCAAAGCCCTTCACAAGCTGACCCCTGCCCACCCTCCAGCCACACCACACTCCTTCTTAGGACCTTCACCTGGTCTCTCCACCTCAAATGCCACTCTTCCTCTCTTCTGTCTCTCTGAGGCTTGACCAGTCTTCAAATCACTGCCCCTCTGGCTTCTAACTTGGGACCTATAGGCATGGAGCAAACATTTCTGAATGAATAAATGAATGAGGGGCTGAGTCAATAAATACCTGCCCAGTTGTCCTTGACCTCAGCTGGTGTCCCTCCCTCCTCCTCCTCCTCCTCCTCCTCCTCCTCCTTCTTTCTCTCTCTCCCTCTCCCTCTCCTCTCCTCTCC
>NW_006399853.1:2627559-2646366 GCF_000299155.1 Elephantulus edwardii
CCTCTCCTCTCCTCTCCTCTCCTCTTCTCTCTCTCTCTCTCTCTCTCTCTCTCTCTCTCTCTCTCTCTTCTACGGTCATGGAGGATAACTTAGTACAGAAGCTGTTCTCTGACAAAATCATAGCCCCTGAATTCAGACAGAACTATGCCTTCCCAATTCTGCGTCTTTGAGGGCCAGCACATCCACTGAGAAATAAGATCTATTCTCTCGTTAATGGCCTGAAAAATGGGGAGCAGTTGGTCAAACCAACAGTGGAAAGTTCTTTTGTTATTTTCATTTTTCCTTTTATTTTGCCTTTCCCTTCACCCAACTTTAGTAAGTATCTATTATGTAGTTAGGGAGCTCTGGTGGTGAAGTTGGTAGGGCGTTGTGCTGGTAACCCAATGGCCACGCCTCGCTGGTAGTTCAAATACAAGGGCAGTTCTGTGGGAGAAAGAAAGACAATCTCCCTCCATACATTTAGAGCCTCAGAAACCCAGGGGACGGTCAACTATGAGTTGGTTCTGACTCAATGAGGTTTGGAGAGTTACTGGGTTTTCCTCACCTCCTTGAATGGAAAGTTTTCTAAACAGTCTGCCCACATCTTTATTCCACGTGTTGTTTGCTTCTCATTGAGAATATTAGGCACATCCTCGTGTCTTTATCTTCTGCTTTGGGGGATTTTGTTTTGTCCTCTGTCACCTGCTTTTAATGTTAACAGTAGACAAGTAATGAGTGTTTCCTCTGGTCGGGGCACTGTTCTAAGCACACTGCATTAGATGAGCAATAACTCATTTAAACCCCATGTAGCCCAGCCATGTAGCTCCCAGGCCGGGTCAGGGGTTGTTCTCAGGGGACATTTTGCAATGTCTGAAGACATTTGCGGTTGTCACAACTGAGGAAAGAAGGATATTACTGGAGTGTAGTGGGCAGAGGCCACTATACATGCTGCAAAGCACAGGACAGGCCCCTGGTGACTGAGAATCATCTGGCTGTGTCAAGATTGAGAAACCCAGCTCAAAGCCTTCAAGTCCAAGGTGAGGTCTAGAATCATGACTCCCTTTTACCACTGAGACAACTGACGCCCAGAGAAACTAAGTTGCTTTCTCAAGGTCACACTGGTAGTCGCTTTAACTTGAGCAACTGGGTGACACTTTGGATCACTGCACTCTTTGGCCTTAACTCGTGGCTGTCTCACTTCAGCCCTGTGGTCAGGGTCCCCGTCCTTGTGGGCAGCTCTGTCTGACTCCCCACAGAACCACCTCCCAGGCAGGAAAGGAAGTGGCCCCCTCAGCAGCTCTGAATACTTAGTTACATTCAGCCTGAACCAAGCCTGCCTCTGCCTTGTAACCTCCCTGACCTCCCTTCTCTGACCTGGGCCTCCTCACGTGTGGACGTGAATGGAGGGGGCTGAGGGCAAGGGTCACAGTTCCTTGCCCAACCCACCACACCAGGCCCAGGGCCTGAGCATGCTGTGGCCCTGAGCCAGCCCTCTCTAGCTGGACTAAGGCACAAGGACAGGTGCAGACCAAGAGAGGGATGACTGTGGGGCAGATGTGAGCTGAGGAGTGTCGGCCGTTCAGGCGCCACGGGGCCTGGGCTGAAGAGGAAGCAGTGGTTGAAATGAGGAACCTGCTAGGGCCTTCCAGACAGCAGGGAGGAGGAAGAGGCCCTGGGCAGGAGGAGGAAGGTGTGGGACCCTCTTAGGACCCACCCCACTAGCTGGGGCTTGGCCTGGCCTCCAGACACCCGTGACATGATTCTCTGGGTGAGGGGCCCAGGTTGGACCGGGTTCAGGAAAGGTCAGCTGGTGCTGTGAGAAGACCTCCTACTTGCTAGCTTACTGCTTCTGATGGGAGCGGGCACCCCTTCTCCTTATTCCGTCTGACAGGCAAGGCCTGGCACGACCCAAGGGCCCCTCAGAGTATCTGCTGCTTCTGCCTGTGAACCAGAGGGCGTGGTGGGGGAAGCAGGAAAGATGGCAGGAGGGGACACAGCAAAAGGAAGATGACACCCTCCAGGAGGCATGGAATTGAGAATCACGAGAAAACTCATGGAGAGAGAAGCGAAGCCAAGACAGACGAGGGGTAAAGCTGCTCCTTCGTTGTCTCCACTGACTTCTCCTCTGACCTTCCCACCGGTCCTTCCACCGGTCCCTCTACTGATCCTCCCACTGACCCCTCCACAGATATTCCTACCGGTCGCTCCACAAGACTGTCCCCTGTTCCCTCCACTGACCCTTCCACCAACCTTTCCATAGATCCTTCAACTGGTCCCTGCATTGACCCTTCCACTGACCCCTCCACTGGCTCCTTCACTGTGCCCTCCCTGACTCCCTTACTGACCCCTCCACTGTCCCTTTCATTGTGCTCGCTACTCATCCCTTTGCTGACCCCCCCACCCGGGCTCTCTACTGCACCCCTCTTTAGACTTCTCTCAAGCTATAGGCGATCTGCCTACAAAGCCTGCCAGTTGCTAGGAAACCCCTCCTTCGGTCCTCCCGCAGTGTTCTCTGGCCTCCCAACTTATCCAGAGAGGGCAGTCTGCTTCCCCTGGTAAAAGGTCAGGACCTCTGGGTGCTTCTAGATCCATCATCAAGCTATAGGCCTGTTTCTGAAGTGAAGCTGCTCTCTGCCCTCTGCAGAAGGCTCTCCCAGCGCCCGAGTAAAGGAAGGAGGTGAGACAGAAGTGGAGCCCACACACCTGCTCCTCCCTATCGACTATCTCATTTTCCACTTTTTGCATTTACGTTCATAGTGGAAGAATCTACTCTCTTACTAGTTGGTGCATTAACAGTGTGGAACTGGCAGTAACACATAGCAAAGTGTGAGCAGCAACGAAGGCTGGCTGTGACGGGTAAGCTTAAGGGTCAGCTTGGCTGGGCCCTGCTTCTCGACGGTTTGCAGTTATGTAATAATGTAATCACTCTCTAGCTTGTGATCTGATGAGATCATCTTCTGTTTTCACATAACAACCTAACATGGTTCTTTAACGATGTTAAATTAAGTGAGGAGTGAGTGTAGTACATTTATTATGTTTACATATATTATCTCATTCATACTAAACATGGGCACTGCCATACCCTGAGCGCTGCGCAACACAACGACCATTTGGTTAAAAATTAATAGACACCTCCTTAAAGTCATCAGCTTTACAAGACCAATTGGATTACATATACCAACAGATGCAAAGAAGGTCAGGGAAATAGGAGAGATAGGGGAAAAAAAATGGCAGGGTGAAAATGAGGAGATATATTTGTAAGGATAGAAGCCAGTGTTGGGGAAGAATTTGTGTATGGATTGTTGAATGAGAAACTAATTTGCTGTGTAAACTTCCATCTAAAACCATAACATGTTAAAAAATTAACGGACCGCCTATCAAATAAGCTGATGTCAGCGGGATCTTAGCTGAAAGTAGAAAATGCAAGAAAGATGTTTCATTTTGTTTTCTTGACTATCATCATTCCCATTTCATAGATGCTGAAACGGAGAGGTCACGTTAGCGTTCAGGATTACACAGCAGATAAGAGCACATAGCCTTCGTTCCCTCTTCATTTCTCTCAGCATCCTTAACTTTTCCTTTATGGCCCTTGTCATAACTTGTCATTTTGTATTTTTAGTTTCACAGAATTATAAGTTTCAGAAGGACAGAAACAGGTCTCTTCAGATCATTCCTTCTCCAAATATTTCAACAATTATTAAATTAATAGACTAATAGCCTATTACTAAAAAAATTACTTAAACTATACATTTTTTTAAAAAGAGGGGGGAAACACCAAAAGTATATTAACAGTATTAACAGAAAACTTCCAGAAGTTCAAGTTGGATTTCACAGAGGCCATGGTACAGGGCATATTGCTGATGTCAGATGGCCCTTTGCTGAAAACAGAGAATGTGTTTTATTAATGATTCGGAGTCATTTGACTCAATGGATTATAACAAATTATGGCTAACATTGAGAAGAATGGGAATCCCAGGCACTTAATCGTGCTCACACGGAACCTATATAGAGAGACCAAGAGACAGTTATCCAAACAAAAAAGGGAACATCATGGTTTATTATCAGGAAAGGTGTGTGTCGGGGTTTTATCCTTTCATATCTATTTAATATCTATGCTGAGCAAATAATTAGAGAAGTTGGACTATATGAAAAAGAATGTGTGCTCGCTTTGGCAGCACATATACTAAAATTGGAACGATACAGAGAAGATTAGCATGGCCCCTGCGCAAGGATGACACGCAAATTCATGAAGCGTTCCATATTTAAAAAAAAAAAAAGAAAAAAGAAAAAGAATGTGGCATCAGGATTAAAGAAAGCTTCACCAACAACTTGCATTATGGGGGAAAAATAAACAACTTGCATTATACAGATGACACAACTTTGCTTGAAGAAAGTGAAGACCTGAAGCACTTAGTGAAAATCAAAGACTACCACTTTCTGTATGGATTATACTTCAACATCAAGAAAACAAAAATTCTCACCATTAGACCAATAGGCAACATCTTAATAAGACGGAGGAAAGATAGAAGTTGTCAACAATTTCATTTTACTCAATTCCACAATCAACTCCCATGGTAACAACAGTCAAGAAATCAAAAGACATGTTGCATTGAGAAAATCTTCTGTCAAGGACCTCTTTAAAGTGCTAAAAAGCAAGGGTGTCATCTTAAAGACCAAAGTGTGCCTGATGTATATTGTGCAGTTGCTTCCTATTCTCCTGAAAGTTGGTTAATGAATAAGGATGACAGAAGAAGGATTGATATCTTTGAATTGTGATGTTGACAGAGTATTGAGTATCGCATGGACTGCCAAAAAAAACAAACGAATCTGTCTTGAAGAAAGTGCAGCCAGGGTGCTCCTTGGAGGCAAGGATGGTAAAATTTCCCCTCACAGACTTTGATATACTATTAGGAAGGCCCAGTTCTTGGAATAAAACATCATGCTGGGAAAGAGGATCTGCAAAAGAGAAGAAGACCTTCGCTGAAATGGGTTGACAGTCACTGTAACAATGGACTGGAGCACGTCAGCGTTCACCAGGATGATGCACAGTAGGGGGAGGTCCAGATCTGTTGCTCACAGGGCCACTACGGGATAGATGACATGCAGTACTTAACAAAACAACAGCATTAATAGCCCAGCCCATAGACGTAAGTCAGTGGTTTGGCTTATAGAGGGATGCTCAATAGATACTGTCTGTGTGAATGGATAGATGAATGGATGGATAAATGGGTGGACAAGTGAATGGACAGACGGATGGATATGTGAATAGATGAGTGAGTTGATAGGTTGATAGATGGAAGTATCAATGTTGTTGTTGTTATGTGCCATCGAGTCGCTTGCGACTCATAGCGACCCTATGTACAAGAGCCCTAAACGCCATTCTATCCTGTGCCAACCTCACCGTCTCAGACATACTCATTCCCACCACTCCACTCACAGAATTGATCCATCTCATCGAGGGTCTTCCTCTTCTGTGCTGTCCCTCCACTCTACCAAACAGGGTATCTCTCTCCAAGGACCAGTCCCTCCTTGCAACATGCCCAAAGTATGTCAGATGAAGCTTCAGAATCCTTGACTCCAAGGAGCATTCTGGCTTCACCCTCTCCAGGACAAACCTGTTTGTTCTCACCAACTACTCATAAGCAAGTTCAAACTGAAGTTGAAAATCAAGACCATGGGAACCAAAATTTGACCTTAAATTTATCTCACTCAAATTTCAAAACCATCTCAGGAACGGGTTTGAGGCCTTGAGCACCAATGAGCGTAGACCAAATGAGCTCTGGGAGGATATCAAGAAAATGTCCATGAAGAATGCAAAAGATCATTACAAAGGCTGAAAAAGAAGAAAAGACCAAGATGGATGTCAGATGAGACTCTGAATATCACATTAGAGTGCCGAGAAGCCAAAGCTAAAGGAAGAAATCAAAGAGGTGAACAGAAAAATTCAAAAGGCAGCTCGGGATGACAAAGCAAGATACTATAATGAAATGTGCAGAGAGCTGGAGTCAGAAAATCAACAGGGCCGGACTGGCTCTGCGTTTCTTAAGCTGAAGGAGCTGAAAAACAAATTCAAGCCACAGGTGTCAATACTTAAGGATACTTTGGGTAGAATGTTGAATGATCCAGGAAATATCAAGAGAAGATGGAAGGAATACAGAGTCACTGTATCAGAAGGAATTGGCTGACACAGAGGAATTTCATGAAATAACATATGAGCAAGAGCCTATGGTGATGAAGGAGGAAGTTCAAGTGCTCTGAAGGAATTGGCAAAAAACAAGGCTCTAGAAGTTAATGGCATACCAATTGATTTAGTTCAACAAACAGACGCTGCCCTGGATGTGCTCACTAAGTTGTGCCAGGAAATCTGGAGGACAGCCAGCTGGCCAACTGACTGGAAGAGATCAGTATTTGTTCCCATTCCAAAGAAAGGTGATCCAACAGAGTGTGGAAATTATCAAACAATATCATTGATATCACATGCAAGCAAAATTGTGCTGAAAGAAGGATCAATGAGTGACTGGAAAAATGGACGAATGGGTAGGTAGGTGAATCGATATGTAGGTGGATGAATTGGTAAATGTGTAGGTGAATCGGTATGTAGGTGGATGAGTTGGTGGATGTGTAGGTAGATGAATGGGTTGGTAGGTGAGCAGAGGAGTGGGTGGATGTGTACATGGACAGGTGAGTGAGTGGATGAGTGATTGCACAGGTGAGTGAATGAGTACATGCATGAGCAGAGAAGATTCTGGGCAAAGGTTGGTGAGTCTACCCAGGACCTTGTCCTCTTGACAGAATCATCTTTCTCCGACTTTCTCCCACCCTCTACCACTATCTTCCTAACAGACTCTTTACATTGATCACATCTGGAGGCCTACACGCTTACACAGCCCTTCTCTCTCCCCATTAAGGTCCCTCTCCCATCCTTCAGGCCTCTACCAGAGCCCACCTCCTCCAGGAAGTCTTCCAAGCCCATGTTGTCTGCTCCTTCCTGCATCCTCGTAATGCAGTCCTTCATTCCGCACAATACCTGATGGGCACGCCCTATCATCACCAGTCCTGCCCAGTAGGCTGGTCAGTCCTGGTGGCCTGACCCTGAGCCTTGGGAGGACAGGGCCTTGTCGCCCTCCATCTCTGTGGTCTCCACGAGCCAGTGACAGAGACTTATAGAGGTTGATGGACACCAGGGGCACTGGCAACCCAACTCCACAGCGACTGTCAGACCTGATCCTGGTGGAAGCTCAAGCCTAACCTCTCAGCCCAGCCAGGCAGGGCTGGCAGGAGGGCAAGGATGGGCAGCAGGAGGGGTGATGGGGCAGGACCAGGGCTTGGCTCCTCCTCCCCTCCCAAGGCCGCCGACCAGCCCCCAGGCAGGCTGGAGGCCTGTTTGCCTTGGCCTTCAGCCAGGGCCGCCCCGCCAGTGAGTCAGTGAGTAATGCGTGAGGACCGCCTGGCTCCAGTTCAAGGGAAACGGGCTGGAGACGGGGCCTCCTCGGCCTGCGAGGGGCTCCATTCCGGGGGCAGCTTCCCAGAAAGTGCCTGCCGGCTGCCTCAGGACCACTGCCAGGCCTCCCCTCCCTTTTCTCCCTCTCCCCCTTCCTCTCCTCTTGCCCAGGGACCAAGGGAAGGCAGCTCCTGAGTTCTCAGGCAAAGATCAGCCAGCAAGGCCCACAACTCAAGAAGGAACCTGCTGGGATCTCAGACCCCACCCTGTGCCCTAGAACAGTACCAACCATTCACATGTCCAGTCTCCACATTTTCTGAGCACCTACTACGTGCGAGCAAGGACCCATAGGTTCACAGGATTCCGGGGAGCCTGGGCGAGTTGGGAGAGGAAGCCACAAAAGCTTAGTAGGGAGCCTGCTTCTAGAAGTGCTAGTGCGAGGACAGGCTCAAGTCCATCTGCCCACCGGCCCAAGTTCAAGGTAGGAACATCAAGGCCTGCAAAAATGAGTGACTCGACTAAGGAACACAGGAAGTTACTTAGAGCTCGGGGCTAAGAACCCAGGCCTCCTGTCCTTGGGGGTCCCAACCCACTGCTGCTTTGAATGGCGATACTGTTCTAATGTGGTGTGGGTTCTGCTGAGAATGTTTCTCCAGAGGCTGGGTCCTTCTGGGATGTTCCCAGGAGTTCCTATGAGTCTACATCTCTGCCTTTGCTGAGCCACTCGAGTGATGGGGACACCGTGTCTTCCCAGAAGAGGTGACTGTCTCCATCCTCTGCTCCTCAACCATGACCTAATTAATGTCCCCCCATCACCATCTACTCTACCCACAGTCAATCTGTCCAGTCAACAAACTACAGAACATTATTCTGCTTGGGTGAAGTCCAAAAGAAAAGTCATGGCAGGCTCCTGTGCAGGTCACAGAACTGATGATGGCCTGAGAACCAGGCCGATGGTCCCCAGCAGAGGTCCCTGTCAAAATCACACAGCAAACCTGGCTACTTGAAGACCATGTAGGCTTCACAGCTGACCCTAAATGAACCTGTCCTCTCCTGACAGCAGCAAGGATACCAAACTCTTGTCCCTGTTGTTGATCCGAGTCCTTATTGTCACCCAGAAACAGGAGGTGGCCACTGTCCACTGCTTGAGGAATTCTGCATACTTGATTCTGTTTCTGAAACCAGGAGACTCGTGTAGGGGCATCTGACTGGCCAATCCCAAGTTACATGGCTATCCTTGAATGCAAGGGATGTTGGGAAAGCAGGTATCTTAGCCTCTTGCCAAGACTCAAAGAAAGAGAATTCCCTAAACCAAGCAGCAAGCCCAAGTGACATGTAGACAAATCTACAATAACAAGTGTCCTCTTGACTGCTTTTCTCACCTCCAAGTCCTTGACCATGTCACTCCCTGCCCAGACTATGCAAAGTCACAAATGTGCACCGAATGGTCTAGCTAAAAGGGGCCCTAGGGTCAGGCATGCCAGTCTATTATGTAAGTGGCGTTCTTAGCACAGCGCCCGGCATATGGTGGGTGTTGAACAAAGTCAAGTTCCTCTTTATGTGTGTGATGAGTGAGCTGAGGTAAGGTGACATGCCACTGAGCCAGCTGGTGACAGGATCTGGGCTGGGTTGTGCGTCTCCTCTTTCAGCTTTGCCGTGACAGACAAGGGGATTAAGAGAAAGGGTCATATGAAGTGCTTCAGGGTATGATTCATTTCAACCAAGAGACCGGACAGCTTCTTGGAGGAGTAGATATTTGAGCTGGATATTAAAGGAAGAGATGGATTCCATCAGAGAAGAGGGGCAGGTCACGTGTCCCTGCAAAGGTGTGGAGCTCTGGAAGAGCATGGCTTCAACTGATTAAATAACTCGCAGCTAGGGTTTGTTGTTGTTGCTGTTTGCTTGTTTTCTTTCTCTCTTTCTTTCTTTCTTTTTTTTTAATTGAGAGTTGGTTTTACAAAGGCTTCTCTGGCTGCAGCTAGAACCAGGAAGGAATGGCCTAAGGGACAGAGAGAGGCCAGGAGATCTCTGAATTTTTCAGGAACTGAAGAAGAGGCAGAGACACCAAGGAATGAGGTAGATTAGATGCCCAGAATCCTCTAATTCAGGGAGAGAGAAGAATCAGAGTGAGGGAGAAGACAACAAAGTTATCTATTCAGAACCATTAACACACCAAACCCACTTCGACCAAATCAGCTCTGACTCCTGGTGACCCTGGCCTATGTTTCCCAAGGCTATAAATCATAAGAGGAAAGGCTATAAAACATAACATAATTCATTCTTCTCACACAGAGTGACTGGTGGATTTGAACTGCTGACCTTCCAGTTAAGCTGCCCAACATGTAACCCTCTAGCCTACTAAAGTTTCTTAATGCCTACGCATAGAGGTGTTTAAAGGATTAAATGAGGGATGCATATAAAGCGCTTGGCCCCTTGTTTCACCCTTGGAAAGGCCTCAAGAAATGTTAGCAGCAATTAGTAGTAAAAGTAGTAGAGTGGTTGTTTTTATTGTTACTGTGTTGTAATAACGTCTAAGCCAAAATTCTGGCGAAACCTTGACATTAAGTTGATTCTGACTGTCGCAGTACTGTGTGTTACACACCAGGACTGTCCCATGGAGGTTTTGCAGTCGTGATCTTTGCATGCGTGAGTCACTACATCTTTCTTCTTTGGGGCCACTGAGTGGGTTCAAAGCAGCCTCTTGCTCTGTAACCTTCATTACCATTCAATATGAAATGGAAAGACTTTTAAACAAGTACTTATTTTCAGTTGCCACAGTCCCTATACCTCCATCTCATGGTAATCCCATGAGTAACTGAGTGAAGCCTAGTCCTGTTAATGTTCACTAGGTCATTCTCATCTGGTTATGTGGCCTCTGCACATCTGGAGCACCTTCCAACCTAAAGGGCCCAGATATGGAAGAGTATTCTTATGATTCAGAGAAAGGACGCAAGTTATATACAGGTGTCCAGGTCTTTTGTTCATAGGGTCGCTATGAGTCACCTACGACTCGACAGCACTTAACAACAGCATAGAGAGAGATCAGTTGCCCTAGTGGACAAAAAGTCATGCTCCCAAGCCAAAGGTGGGTGACTCTACTCCGCAGCCCTAAGGCCTGCCTTTAATCATTTTTGGTGAAACATTCTACTAGGTTGTGTAACCCTGGTGTGTCCACTTGCCATACAGAGGTAACTCGTGGTTGCTGTGAAGCCGAACACTGTGACACTGATGAGTCAAATGTGAGAATGGTTACCCATGGTGGACAGTGTTCGGTGAAGCTCCTGATTAAAACAAGCTTGGAGGCAGGAGTGGCATCCACTTCCATAATAGCTTGCCTCCAGAAACCCAATGAACCTGGAGAGAAGATGAAAGTCACACAAGTGTTGAGGACTTTCCTTCATAGGGTTGCTATGAGTCACCTACGACTCGATGGCATTTAACAACACAACAATTGTCACAAGTAGACCACCAAGACTTTCTTCCTCGTCTGACTCAAGTGGAAGCTGCCGGAACCCATGCACCATGGGTGATTCTGTGGGTGTATAAAACACTGGTGGCAAAGCTACCAGCATCTCAGAAACACGAAAGCCACAGTCCAACCAACTGTCAGATGGGTGGTGGAAATGGATACTAGCACCTTCTAACTTCAGTTTCAATACTAAACAACCGTGAAACCGAGGTACAAAAATGCTCAGGATCTATATGTGACAAAAGCAAGTTGCAGGCCAATCTGTAGGTGGTGACCTCACTCCTGGAAACTGTAGATGTGGAGGCCAGCTCTTAGAGGGGACATCTCGATCCCATGGTGGCTACTCCCGAGGAACGGCACTGGACGGCGTCATCTGCTTTTCTTTCATTTATCCGAGTGAGAAATTACAAATCATAAGCGTTTTCCATTCTTATGCATTTTGTTTTATAACACTGTAATTACAATTTCATTCAATCATTTGCACAAATTTTCTTTTATAACATTAATTATTATTGATGAATGTAATGAATTAATTATACTAACTAATCAGGCCCTTTTTGTATATTGCCTTTCCCTTCTTCACCCAATTTAGCTATTATGTTTTTTGCTTAGTTTTTGAATTCTTTTTTTTTTGCTGAAGGTTTACAAATCACATTGATTTTTCATAAATCATTCATAGACTTTGTTTTATAACATTACTCTTGATTAATGTGATTAATGTATTATAATATCTAATCAACCCCTTATTGTGTGTTGCCTTTCTCTTCACCCAATTTATCTTTTTATTCATTTTTACTTCTCTCTCTTTCCCTTCCCATCCAAATTAAACCTTCAGTATTGCTTCTATCTGTGTGTAAACCTTCCCTTCACTTTTTATACAGAGGTCTAATACCATACTTTGGAAGCAGGCGTGGCATCCCCTTCCTAAACAACATGCCTCTGGAAACTCTATGAACTTTGATAAATGTAGATAGTTGTAAAAAGGCTTCAGACCTTTTGTTCATAGGGTCGCTATGAGTTGTGTTCGACTCAAAGGCACTGAACAACAGCAACATACTTGTCTTTTTGTGACTATATTACGTCACTGAGCATAATTTGTTCTAGGTTCATCCACGTTATGGATGATGTTCATTTATTCTCGATCATTTTTCAGTGATGCATAATACTCCATTGTGTGAATGTGCCAGGGCCTCTTCAGCGAGTCATCTATTGATGGACATTTGAATTGTTTCCAACTTTTTGCTATTGTCAACAACGCAGCAATAAACATGCTAGTTTGCGTGGTACACTTTATTCCTTTGGTATATACACCTGGGAGTGGGATTGCTGGATCAAATGGTATTTCTAGTCTTAACTTTCTAAAGAAGCAAAGAAAGTATAATTTCAAGTGATGAGATTGTTGTGTTGTTGTTGTGTGCCATCGCATTAGAACGGAAAACTCTCCAGCAGGTTTTCAGAGGCTGTAAATTGCACAGAAGGAGATTAGCCATCTTTCTCCCACAGAGCAGCTAATGGATTCGAACTATCTACCTTTGAGTAGGCAGTATAACTCCTTACCGTTGGGTCAACAGATTTTGTGTTTGCCAGTATTTTTAAAACACAAGACAAATGTAATAAACAAAACCCTCCTCCCCGGCCCTCTCCTTACGCCAGTCCATTACAAAGGCTGGCAGCGCACCTATCCTTCTGTTTCTCTGCTTGCTCACTGGCTCACCCTGAGCAGGGACGCTGAGACAAGTCTCGAGGCACTGGAATCTCCCTGGCCTCAGAGTGTGATTGGCACAGTTAGTGCTGAGGACATGGGGTTCATACACAACAGAGATTCTAGCCTCTGACAGCACAAGCCAGTCTCACTGTCAGAGTCACATGCTGCCTTGGTGGAACCTGGGCTTGGAGGTGGCTAAACTCAGGGTACAGACACCAGGCAACGTGTCCTTTGGAAGCTGCAGGCATCACTAGTCTCCCTGGGAAGCTCAGAGCTCAAAGCAAGGACTGTGGATTCAGGCAGACCTGGGCCCGGACCTGCTCTCCCACTGGGAGGCTCTACAAGACTCCCTGACCCCCACCAGGCCTCCATTTCCTCCCTGTGCAAAAGAACAGATCAGTACTTAGCTCAGAGGGTTACCAAGAGGTCAGAGACCACAGAAAAGGCCTGCCACGTAAGTCACCTGCAACTCATGGCCAGCTACTTCATGAGCTCTTGTAGGGTTTCCAGTGACCATGTTTTCATATGAAGATCACCAGGCCTGTCTTTTGAGGTTCGTCTGAATGGCCTTGCACCTCTAACCTTTTGGTCGGTAGTCAAGCACATAGTTCTCAAAAATGAAACTCATTGCTATAGAGTAAAAACCAACTCATAGCCGACCCTCCACTGGGACTCTGAGGCCATAAATCACATAGGATGTAACTGCCCATCTTTCTCCTATGGAGCCACCGGTGAATTCAAACCACCAGACAGACTCAGCCTTTGTGTCAGCAGCACCACTACACATGGACTAGGCCACCAGAGCTCCAGGTACCATCCCTTCAGTAAAAGCTGGCTCTTGGGGGTGTTCTGGTGGCCTAGTGGCAAGAAGCTGCACTTAATCCCAGAGTCATGCGGTTCAAATCCACCAGAGGTGCTGTGCCGGAGAAGAAGGGGTAATCTCCTCCTATATCAGTCAGATCCGATTTGACGGTACACACACACACAAAATATAAAATAATAAAATAAAATAAGCTGGCTCTTACTATGATGCTTGTTGCCACTAAACTCAGACCTAGTCACTTTTTGGCTGGGGAAATAGGAAAACGTGCTCTCTATTTTCACAAATATTGTCAAACAAGTACAGATTCCCTTGTTTTATGGGAGGAAATTTAATTTCCTTGTAACTTAAATACATAGCTTTTGGCTGGAAAGTTAATCATTCAACACTTACTTACTCAAAGGATCTTAATTGAGCACCTACTATATGTTGGGCACTGTTCTAAATGTTGGGGATACATCAGTGACCAGAGCAAAGTTCCTGCTATCAAAGAGATGTTTCCATCAATGCTTAATCATCTCCAAACATACCTTGGAGGTCCTGGTGGCAAAGGGGAGAGGGCTGGAGAAGAGAGGAGAAAGCTCACCAGTTCTTTACTGTTTTAGCTTGGAAGTGATAGGTTGTACTTTCACTCACATCCCATTGGCCAGAACTAATCACATGGCCCCACAAAGGAGGCCAGCTGCAAAGGAGGCTGGGAAATGTAGAGCAGCACCTGGTATTGAAATGTAGAGCAGCACCTGGTATAGACTGAAACAACCACTCATTATTTCCACAAAGGTCTAAGCTTGAGGAAGTGGACCCTTTGGAAGAAAGGCCTGGCTATTTGCTTCTGAAAGATAACAGCCTTGAAAAATGATGGAAAATGCTCACCCGTGTTTATCGTGGCTTCATGCACAATAGCAAAGAATTGGAAACAACTTAAGTGCCCATCAACAAATGAATGGATAGAGAAGCTCTGGTATAGTCCCACAATGGAATACTATGTTGCATTGAAAAAAACAGGAACTCATGCAATATTATACAAAATGGGTGGCCATGGAGGACTTTATGCTGAGTGAAATATCTCAGTCACAAAAGAAGAAATACTGCATAGTGCCACTATTTTAAAATAGTACTGACATCTGGGTTGGGGAGAGACTGAGAAAGATGGGATAAATTATGTATACTGTACTGAAACAGATGAGGGAGAGAATTGTTTAAAAAGGAGATATGATTAGGTATTATTGTCCTGACAGGAGTCTAGAATGAAGGCTGCATAGTGGAGTGGACTTGGGGGGAGAAATAACAATGAAAGAATTTTTCTTTTGCTTTTCAAAACAAAGGCTGCATAGTGGAATGGACTTGGTGGAGGAGAGGATGGTATAACAATGAAAAAAATTTTTCATTTACTTTTCAAAGAGAAGAGCAAACTGGGGGGTAGATTGGGCAGGGAGAAAGGTGCAAAAATGAATAAATGGAAATCCAACGTCTCTGTAAACTTTCCTTAAAATTAATAAAAAATATAAAATATAAAAAAAGAACGATGCTATTCTATACACATGGAGTCAACAGGAGTAGCGATCAACTCCAGGGTAATGGGTTTGAGTTGTTTTTGTTGTTTCATTTGACAGAGGAATCTCTGGATTTGAAAAAAAAAAAAGCCTGCAGCCCAGTAATTGGAAAAGAGCCCCGGGACAAGCTTGGGAAGAGCTTCCAGGCATGGCTTTGCCTCCTCCTGGCTGGGTGACATGGGCACATTATTGAACTTTTCAAGTCTCTGTTTCTGCTAAAATGGGGGCAGGCAGAGTTGCCATCTCCCAGACCGCCTGGGAAGATTGGCTGGGATCAGACACGCAAACGGCGCTCTCTGCCCGCACATTCCTCGCCGTTATCTGTGGAATTCTCTCTCCGTTCGAGAGGGTTCAGTGCAGCCCTAGAGCTCACATTCTTCTCTTCTTTCTAGAGCTGAAGCCTAGGGGGCAGATGCGATCTTGTGCCCTTCCACCAGGCCCCACAGCAGAAGACCCAGCAGGAGCAGCAAACGCATCCCTGAAGCATCTTTTTCCTCAATGATTCACACGGACTTTGCATTTCACTACAGGACATCAAGGACGTCTCTGAAGATTGCAATAACCCTATACTTTCTCCCTCAAGCTTCTACTAAAATGACATCTCCAGGAAAATTATTACTTATATATCTTGATTGCTTATTTTACCTATAGCTGCTCCTGGCCTGGGGCACCAGGCCTGGGGCTGAGGCTCAGAAGCTCCAGGGGAGATCCCAGAGCGAGAGACTGAGGTCCTGCAACTCTCAAACCCTATGAGATCTGCCCTGGGGGAGTCTCCCTCCCAGAGGCGAGAGCTCACAGCGCACCTTCACCCACCTTCTCACTCCCTTAAGCCTTCTACCCCCAACCCCAGCCAGTAAATCTTCCCTGAATTAATCAAAGGTTTGCACTGGTTGGGACTCACCAAGGGCCTCCTCAGCGGCCACTTTGTGTTCGGTAGATTAATTGCAGCTGGGGGAGGGGAGAGAATCCATTTTTAGAAGATCATTACTTTCAGAGAGAGAGAGAGGGGGGCGGGGGCCAGTATGGCTGGGGGAAAGCGCTGAGCTGGCAGCTTGGGCCTGCTGCTCTCACCGGAAACAAGGGCCAGCCGAGTATGCTGCTCGTGGCCCAGTGGGAGGGTGTGGGTACTGTCCAGGCCTGGGTTCCCTCCTCTCCAGACTGGGGCACCCCAACCTCTAGCCCTGGCTACTGCTGACCTTCTCTTCCTGCTGTAGTATGGGCTCAGCCATTTCCTGGCGTCCAGAGCCAGTAGGGGTCACCTCAATATTGACCACCCCCTCACCCTTGACTTTCCACTCAACCCTACTTCCTAAACAACACACTTTCAGCCCGTGCCTGCAGCTCAGAGAATAAAGGAGGTTCAAGACCACTGATTGTGACTGTCTTGAATTGAGTAGCTAATGTGTTTGTTGAAGTTAGCTGCTGTTGAGTTGACCTCCAATTCATGGTGACCCCATCCATGCAAAACATAACCAGGCCTAAGCCATCTCTTCAAAATTAGATCACCATAATCCAGCCAGAGTTTACACTGACTGATTTTTGAAAGTGGATTATCAGACTTTTCTTCCTAATCTGTCCTAATCTAGGAAATCTGCTGATGGTTGTTCTGTGACCTTGGAGTTGGAACCGACCCATCACTGACCCTCCAGCAGGTTTTCACAGGCAATAAATCGCACAGAAGGAGATTGCTCATTTTCTCCCATGGAGCAGTGGGTGAATTTGAATTGTGTGCCTTTGTACTGTTGTTGTTGTTTGTTGAGGCTGGAGTTAGAATAATAGAATTTTATACAATCAATGACTTAATCATTGCAAATATCTTTTGTAAAAAAAATGCAAACAGCGACTATACACATGGACCTCCCCTGATAGGGTATGCAGGAATCAGATTGATTACATCTGTGAAAAGAATCATTGGAGAAGCTCAATATCAGTTGGGAAAACTAGGCCAAGTGCTGCCCATGGAACGGACCATCAACGACTCATGTGCAAGTTCAAATTGAAGCTAAAGAAAATGAAAACAAATCCACAAGCACCAAACTATGACCTTGCGTCTGCCCCACCTGAGTTTAAAAACCACCTCAAGAACAAGTGTGAGACCTTGAACACTAATGAATGAAGGCTAGATGAGCTGTGGGAGGACATCAAGAATATCATCCATGAAGAATGCAAAAGGTCATTACAAAAACAGAGAAGGAAGGAAAGACTGAGAGAGATGCCAGAGGAGACTCTGACTATTGCATTAAAATGCCAAGAAGCCAAAACAAAGGGAAGAAAGAAATCAGGAAATCAAGGAGCTGATTTCAACAGACAACACTAAGTATTATAAGAGCTGGAGTTAGAGAATCAAAAGGGATGAACTCACTCATCATTTGTTAAGCTGAAGGAACTGAAGAACAAATTCAATCCTCAAGTTGCAATACTTAAAGATGTTCTGGGCAGACTATTGAATGACCCAGGAAGCATCAAAAGAAGACTGAAGGAATACACAAAGTCACTGTATCAAAAGGAACTGGCTGACCCAGAACAATTTCACAAAAGCATATGTTCAAGAAACAATAGTAATAAAGGAGGAAGTTCAAGCTGCTCTGAAGGAATTAGCAAAAAATAAGGCTCCAGGAATTGATGGAATGTCAATTGATAAATTTCAACAAACAGATGCAGCTCTGGACCAGATTGTGCCAAGAAATCTGTAGGATGACTACCAGGCAAACTGACTAGAAGAGATCCATATTTATTCCTATAAAAAAATACAGGATTTTGGAGGGAAGGATTCTGAAGCTCCATCTGACATACTTAGGGCCGGGAGGGACCAGTCCTTGGAGAAGGACATCATGCTTGGAAAGGTAGAGGGACAGGGCATGAGAGGAAGACCTTGGATTAAATGGATTGACACAGTAACTGAGACAATGGGATTAGGTATGTCAGAGTCAGTGAGACTGGCTCAGAATAGAGCAGGGTATAGAACTATTATATTTAGGATTGCTTTGAGTCACAGGCTACTTGATGGTGCATAACAGCAACAACAACCAAGGCAATCCAAGAGAGTGTGTGGAAATTATAGAACAATGTCACGGATATGATATGCAAGCAAAATATTGCTGGAAATTATCCAAAAATTACTAGAACAGTACACAGATGGAGAACTGCCAGAAATCCAAGCAGAATTTAGAAGAGGCAGTGGCACAAGGGATATCAATTGCCAATGACAGATGGATCTTGACGAAAGCAAAGAGTACCAGAAGGATGTTTGTGTTTTCTTGGCTATTCAAAGGCATTTAACTGTGTGGATCACAACAAATTGTAGCTAACATTGAGAAGAATGGGAATCCCAGAACACACTTTGATTATACTCATGTGAAACCTATACTTGGACCAGGAAGCAGTTATAAGAACAGAGCAAGGAAACACTGGAAGGACATCATGCTGGAATGGTAGAGGGTTAGGGCAGTAGAGGAAGACCCTGGAGGAGACAGATTAACACAGTAACTAAGGCAATAGAGTCAAGTGTATTGAGACAGTGAGATTCATCCAGGATAGGGTAGGATTCAGAGCTATGAGTCGCTAGAAGTTGTAGTCAGTTCAAAGGCACATAACAACAACAACAGCCACCTTTGTGCTGCTGGCCTAGTGGTAAGAAGCTGCACTGCAATCCCAAAGACACACAGTTTGATTCCACCAGCTGCTCTGTGGGAGAAGGATGGACAATCTCCTGTGAAATTTATAGCCTTGGAAGACCCAATGGAGGATCAGCTATGGGTCGATTCCAATTTGACGGCACACTACCACCACCACCACCACCACCACCACCACAACCACCACCATCATCACCACCACCATCAC
>NW_006399853.1:2646708-2649730 GCF_000299155.1 Elephantulus edwardii
ATAGGTAAAAGAATTACCACTTTTTAATAGGTCAAATGCCAGCAATTCCAGCCTAATTCTCACAGACCAGCCCTTTACCAGTCCTATACTGGCCCATGGGCTGGTATAATTCCCAGTTTCAGATATTGAAGTTCAAAGAGGTTAGGTTACCCAAACCTATACTCAAATCCAGACCTCCTGGCTCCAAAGCCCCTGCTTGTTTACCACATTCAGGGTCACATCATATCCTGGGTCAGACTCTCCCCACCTTACCTGACCCCGATAATCAGGTAGTCATGGTGGAGGGTCAGGCTTCCTTAGAGTGGCTTCTTGAGAACATGCAGCCTGGTAAATGTTTCTTTGTATCCTGAGCTCTGGGGTCTCCATTAGAAGGTCAATGTTGCTGTCATCTTGGGTTTGAACTTGGGCTCCCTGCAGGGGATGAGGGTGGTTACCTTTGAGTGGGTTCTCTAGAGAAACAAAATCAGTAACTTGTGATGACATTTGTAGGTGTGGAGAGGAGAAGAAAGAGAGAGACTCAGGTGGTTGGCAAGACCCAAGTCTGTGGGTCAGGTGTCAGGCTGGAGGCTTCTTCTGACACAAGTAGCTGCAGGGACTGATGAAACCCAGATCAAAATCAACAGGTCAGGTAGCAGACTGCTGGCTCACAGCCTTTGGAAGCTAACAAATGCCAAGAACAGGAAGTCAATGGCAATGAGTCAGGTGATGGACGCAGAGCAAGTGAGTGAGCTTTGCCAGAATATGAGCTTATATCTGGTCCCCACTGGATCCTTTTCATTTCCTTCACCTGCTCCCCCCACCAATTTCTGCAGCTCTGCAACTGCATGCCTGCCCATCCTCACCCTTCTGTCCCCAACTCTCACCTTCTTGTACCCCCAATATGTTTTTCCCAATTAAAAAAAAATAGGTATTTCCCACCTGGACTTCGAGGAAAATGACTCATGGATGTTGAACTGTTCCTCTACCATCATCAACAGCCTGGTCCACTGTTTAACGAGCATTCTTTCATAAGTCCAACTGCTCTGACTGCCATGCTTAGGCTAGATTTGCAGTGACAGAGGCAATGTCATATTGACATTGTGTTCATGACCCTCTACAATGCAGACTGAGTGGGCACATTTATGTGAAGCTTCCAGGTTAAATGAGAGAATGTTCAAGAAAGAGAGAAAAACAAATGGAGACAGGGAAAGAATGGCAAGTTAGATAAAAATATGGAAGCTAGAGGATAAAAATGATAACCAGGCATTTGAAGTATTGTTAAAATGGGAATAATATTTTTATTCTATTTTAAAATAATGAGTCTTCAAATTCTAAAAAAAAATAATATGAGCTTATGTGTATATACACGTTATCTCTCTCTCATTGCCACTGAGTCTGAAGGGAATCATAGCTGACTGTCTAGTGGGTTTTCAGAAACCATAAATCCCATGAAGAAGATTGGCTATCTTCCTCCTATGAAGTTGCTAGTGGATTCAAGCCACTTGCCTTTCGGTTGAGAGTGCAACTCTCTACCCACTAGGCCACCAGAACTACCGATATGTATGTGTGTGTATGCCGACACTCCTGAGGACACTCCCTTACAACTGATTGGTTGATCACATCCAATCACATCCTTACACAATTCCTAACTACATCACGACACTTAATAATAATAACAACAACCACAATAGCATAGAGAGAGAGCAGTTGGTCTAGTGGGCAGAAAGTGATGCTACCAAGCCAAAGGCGATAATGGTTACCCATTGTGGACAATGTTTGGTGGGGCTTCCCGATTAAAACAAGCTTGGAAGCAGGCCTGGCATCCACTTCCGAAATAGCTTGCTTCCGGAAACTCTATGAGCCCAGAGAAAGGCTAAAAGTTATACAAGTGTTCAGGTCTGGATGAAAGTTATACAAGTGTTCAGATCTTTTGTTCATAGGGTCGCTATGAGTCGCCTACAACTTGATGGCACTTAACAACAACAAAAACTACATCTCAGCATAACTGCCAAACCACTAAGAATAATGGCCTCACCAAGTTGACATCCAATCTCACTAATCACAGTGGTCTTGGGCAAATCTGCCTCCGCTCCACTTGGAGGGTCTAGTTCCTCGCAGGTCAGATAACACCCATGTACAAGGTGCTGCTGAACTGAGGCAGGGTTACTTTCTCAGGAACCCATCCCTAACACCTTAAGTAAGCTGAACGTTTGGACAAAAACCAGTTGTTGTTGTTGTTGTTTCTATTGTTTGCCAAATCAGATCAACTTGGTCCTTCCAAAACCAGAACTTGCTTTGGAGAAAAACAAATGCCTGGCACAGTCACCCCCACCCTGCCCGCAGAGATTAGATAGTACAAAGCTTATGAAATCTGACTCTACCACTTACCAGCCGAGGACCTTGGGCAACTTAACCTCTTTGAACCTCAATTTCCTCATTTGTAGAATGGGGATAATGATGATAGCACCTACTTTTAGGAGCAAGGTAAGGATTACATGAGACAATGTCAACATCAAGTGCTCGTAGGATCACCTATCACGTAGTCAGAACTGGGCCAGGGACAGAGCAGCCTATGGTCACTATTGTTGTTGTCCGAGCAGAGCTCACACGCTCTTCTGCCTCTCCCAATTTGTTCTTGGTGCAGTGCTTCCTGAAAACCATGCTAGGGGATTTTAGGACTGTGGATCCAACCTGGGACCCCAGCTGAAATCCCAGAGCACCAAGAACTTGGAGTTTAGCAGGGGAGGCAGAAGTCTGTACAGTCAAGGGTGTTTTAGGAGCCCCCAGATGGTGCACATGGTTTAACGTTCAGCCACTAACCAAATCCACCTCAAAAGACAGGTCTGGTAACCTGTTGTTGTTGTTGTTATGTGCCGTCGAGTCGTTTGCAACTCATAGCGACCCTATGTACAACAGCCCTAAACCCTGCTCTATCCTTTGCCAATCGCATTGCCTCTAACACACCCATCCCGATTACCCGTCACTGAATCAATCCACCTCATAGAGGGTCTTCCCCTCCTGCGCTGTCCCTCTACTCTACCCA
>NW_006399853.1:2649995-2688175 GCF_000299155.1 Elephantulus edwardii
AGTGATTGCAAAAACCATGGCCTGTATCAGGTGCACCTTAGTCTCCAGAGAGACACCGTTGCTCTTGAGTACTTTAGAGAGGTCCCTAACCACGGACTTTCCCATCCTACTGCCCCAAAATATCCATCGAAAACCCTAAGGATGGCAGAAAAACGTAGTCCAAAGTGAAATGCCTCAAAAAGGTCAGAACTAGGGAGCTCTGGTGACCTAGTGGCAAGAAACTGCGCTGCAATCCCGAAGATGAGCGGTTCGAATCTACCAGATGCTCCGCTGGAGAAGGAGGAGCAATCTTTTCCTGCGCCAGTCAGATCTGATTCAAAGGTACATGACAAGAAGGGGAATGGGGCTAAGCCAGAATTCCCAGATCAATGGAGACTACAGAAACCCAGGAGGCAACCATCCTAAGGGAACCTTTGAACCTGGATTTTAAACAGCTCATCTTTCAGCTAAATGATAGACTGGCTCATAAATAAACACCCTAAATAATGTGCTCCCTTAAATGATTAACTGTGTAAGACCAAATGGTCAACATTTATCCAACAGCAGAGATGAGAAGACAAGGGGGAGAAGGGAAGCGAGGTCACTGGAAAGAGAACAAGCACAAGGAGGCCTGATGTGAGGAAGGTGACCAGCGTCACGACACAACTCGCATCTAAGTTTGTCAAAGGAAAAGCTAACGTGTTGTGAAGACTTTCACCTGCAACATGATAAAATATGCATTTTTGTAAAAAAACAACCAACACCCTAAGATGTACTGTGACACACAAGGTCTGCCATAAGTGGGGCTGATTTTTTTTGTTTAATGGTGCTTTACAGGAGAAATTTTTAAAGAGGGGTGGGGAGGCTTCCGGGAGGAAGTAAGGCCGGAGCTGAATCCTGAAAGATAAGGCATGGAATGGGAGAAGGAGCTTTTACGTGCTTTTGAGGCACTTGCACAAGCAAGGAATAGTTCAGAAACTCTGAATCGCCCAAGGTGCCTAGGACAGTGGATCTATATGAACTAGGGGTGGCAGCCTGCGGAGGTGGTGAATGAGGTGAAGATGGCAGGGTTAGAGGAGTAAAGGAAGAAAGGCCAGAGAGAAGCTAGAAGACCCTGACATAAAAGAACAGCCGTGCATAGTATTTTTGGTTCCTGCTGAAGCACCTGCTGCAGAGTGTCAAGGACTGCAGCCTACAATATGGATTGAGGCTCAATGTCAAGAAGACAAAGATTCTCACCACTGGACCAATTGGCAGCATCAGGATGGATAGTGAAGAGATTGAGATTGTACACAGCTTTAGTTTGCTCGGCTCCACAGTCAACAGTCTTGGCACCAGCAGCCAGGAAATTAAAAGGTGCATTGCCATGGGAAAGTCTGCTGTTAGGGACCTCTCCAAAGTACTGAAGAGCAATGGTGTCTCTCTGGAGACTAAGGTGCATTTGATACAGGCCATGTTCTTCACAATCACTTGTTAGGCATCAGAGAGTTGGACAATGACCAAAGAGAATAGAAGGAGAATTGATGCCTTTGAGCTGTGGTGCTGGAGAAGAGTATTGAGAATACCATGGACTGCTAGGAAAACAAACAGATTTGTCCTGGAAAGGGTTAAACCGAGTGGCTTCTTGGAGGCAAGGATTCTGAGGCTCCGTCTAACATACTTTGGACATGTTGTGAGGAGAGACCGGTCCTTGGAGAGGGATATCATGCTTGGGAGAGTGGAGGGACAGCGCAGGAGAGGAAGGCCCTCTATGAGGTGGATTGATTCAGTGACTGGGATAATTGGGATGGGAGTGTCAGAGACGGTGCAATTGGCACAGGACAGAGTGGAGTTTAGGGCTGTTGTACATAGGGTCGCTATGAGTTGCAAGCGACTCAACGGCACATAACAACAAACAACAACAAGGCCTTGCTGGTATGGCGCTTTCTCAAAAAGTTGCAAATAGAGATACCATTTGACCCAGCAATTCCACTACTGGGAATATACCCTGAAGAAACCAGAGCTGACATCCAAGCAGATATATGCACACCCATGTTTATTGCAGCTTTGTTCACAATAGCAAGGAGTTGGAAACAACCTAAGTGCCCATCAACAAACGAATGGCTAGAGAAGCTGTGGTATATTCGCACAATGGAATACTATGCTGCATTAAAAAACAAGGAACTCATGCAATATTATTCAAAATGGTTGACTCTGGAGAACATTATGCTGAGTGAAATATCCCAGTCACAAAAGGACAAATATTACATGATGCCACTGTTGTAGAATGGGACTGTCCTTGGGGTTGGGGAGAGACTGAGTAAGATGGGTTCAATAATGTATACTGCACTGAAACAGAGGAGGGAGAAAACTGTTTAAAAGAGGTATATAACTAGGTATTTCTGTCATCACAGGAGACTAGAGCGAGGGCTACATGGTGGAGGGGACCTGGGGGAGGGTTTGTAAAACAATGAAAGAATCTTTTCTTTTACTTTTCCATAATTTTTGGACTCATGTACTTATAACTTGTTAGTCAAATTTGTGTCTTCTAGGTTGCAACACCCCCATGATACATCTTCAAGGATATGAACATGTACGGCCAAGCACAATCAATAAGAGTGCATCTAAATTCCAAAATCAATCTCCATAATAGTCTATGTGTTTCCTACTGCCAAAGGGGCCCTTTAGAGTAGTGAGAGAAGATCTTCACCCTGAAACCCACAGGGTCCCTTTTCAGCAGGAAGTAGCTAAGAGAATACGCCATCCCCTTTTCCTTATGACTCAGAGTGAAGTCTCTCTCAGGGAGGAGTGATAGGGAATGGCAAAGGACACAGTGACAAAGAAGATTAATCAGAACTGGCTTTGACAAGCACTGTGGCATTTGGACAAGAACAAACTGGGAGGAGGGTAGAGAGAATAGTGCAACAATGAATGAATGGAAACCCAAAATCTCTGTAAATGTTTATGAAAATTAATAAAATGTAATTATAGAGAAAAAAAAAGAAAATGAGTCATTAAAAAAAACAAACAAGGCCTTGCTGGATAAGGCAAAAAGGGCAGGATTGCACAGTGGGGGTGAGGGAGAAGGTAGGTTTCGGGGGCGGGGGTGTGGTGGACGCATCCATAGGTAACAATTGATGAAGCCACTAGGATGATGGCCTTACCCAGGGAAGGGATTTGAACTAAGAACCAGCCACAGGCTGACTCAGTAAGATACCCCAATGCAGTGAGGTCAACTGGAAAGGAGCAACTAGTGAAGGCAGAGCTAGGCTGCAAAACTTCCCCCCAAGAGGACACCCCCTCCTTCGCCCTCCGCCCATCTAAATGGCACTAGGCTGACCCACCTCCTCCATAATCATTCCTGCATACACACTCACCACACTGTCTTGAGCTATTGGTGACCATCTCTTCTCCTCTAGCATCACGTAAGGGCTGTGCCTGTGTTGATACCTCTGTGACCCCTACAGAACAGCTCCAGGCACATCGAAGATGCTGTGTTGTTCATTGGGGAATGGATGCTCCAGTAAGAGGATGAAGGAGCTGGCTGGTTGCAAGGGCTGGACCAGAAGCCACACCTCTTCCAGCTGACGCTGAACGTCCAAGAGGACAAAGGGAGGCTACAGCTCTCTGCCTCCTAAATCAAGAGACCTTGTGCTCCAGCAGCAGCGGGCCCAGGTCGCAGCATGGTGACACACCTTCCTCATCTTTGAGGGCTGGAAGCAAGCATGCAGGCTCCTATCCAATGGGCGTCTCAACAGGACAAGAACATCTAGCGTCAAGATCTTGAGTCCACTGTTTGTTTACCGAGTGACCTCAGACAAATCATTGGACCTTGAAGAGCTTCCTTTTTTGCAGACAATTCCAGTAATATTCCCTTGAATGCTTACCATTGTGCCTGGCACGTGGTGGTGAAGCGTTCTGTAAATGGCAGTGTTACTCCTGTTAAAGGGCTCTCTGGCATGCTGGAGCACGTTGGAGCAAAGAGAACTCTTCTCTAATGTAACATCTTCTCTAATGTAACATCTTCCATCCCCGCCCCTCCTCTGCCTCTACCACCTGGGAGTTAATTAGAGTCCTCCTTGGGTGTTTTCCAGAGGTGGGATTTTACACTTGAACAAATGGAGGCAGGTTTCTGTCAGGAAAGCAAAAGGTTCCTTCAAACAGTGAGTGCCCTGTCACCTTCTGTCCAGACGAGCCTGGATGACCGCTTGGCAGTGATGCCCTGGATCGTAAACCCAATTATATTAATATTTCTTGCTACACAATTGTATTGTAACTCCTTTTAATGAAAGGGTGGTGCTAGTAGGCCTCAATACTTTGTCATAATTTGGCAAGCTAATAGAAAAAAAAAGTTGACAATCCCAAACTGGCCCTCCAAATAGAGATTCTGAAGTTGTGCCAGTCTGTGACATCCAAAAATCTTGAGATCCAAACTCAGGCAAGGACTTCAAATACAGCCCCTTCTGGGTTCCAAGGTTACAGATACCCTCACAGACACCATGGACCCTGGAGATTGAAATCGTAGGCAAGATTTTCTGAATTTAAATAAATTATGGTTTCATTTAGGGCATGGAAGGAAGTCCCAGGTCGGCAGACATAAGAGGCCACGGTGAAGAGGTACTTACTAGTGAGGGTGGGCCAGCCTAGGGAAATTGTGACCTCCTTGTTTCTGGGAGCTGGGAGCTAGGCCATGGGGACTGCAGTGGAGGACCTGGGCTCCGTACCTACTTCTCTCTGATCCACTCCATTCTCCTTCGGGCAGCCAGCCAGTCCCCTCTGATGACCAACCACCAACCTCCTAAAAGGCTGAGCCACTATACTCATTCCCAAGGTTATAGCCCTCAGGTTTCCAGCCCTTAGTCCCAGCCTGGGAGTGACCCTCACCCGTGGAACATGCGTAGCCAACACCAGCAGAGAAGTTTAACGAATAACAAGATGAACCCTGGTTCTGGAGATTTTCTGCCCCATCCTCACTTCCCTAAATGAAATTCATCCCTTTCATTTAGTCTTATAAGACTTACTACTACTAAATTCCTATCCATTTCGACTTGTGACAACTTCAAGTGTTTACGTAACTGCCCCAGAGGGTTTTCATGGGGGCAGTCTTCATGGAAGTCCCACTGGACAGGTCTGAACTGCCAATTCTGACACATAACCATCCTAAATGACAGTTGTCATGGCTAAGTGCCATCAACTATGACTGAGAGCAACCCTGTGAACACCAGATATATCGGAAGCTTGCCTTATTTCATGTCATTCCCATGACCTCCACCTTGCTCATGGCCACTGGGGCTGCCACTGTGTTGATCTATCTTACTCAGGGTCTGCCTTTACTTTGCTCTCTTTCCTAACATAACGTCTTTTTCCTTCTGAGAACAAGCCCAAAGTATGAGATGAAGTTTCACCATCCTTGCTTCTAAGGAGGACTCTGGTTGCATTTCTGAGGAACATTTCTTTTTTTGGTATTGATACTCAGGCTGGAGACTAAGGTGCGCCTGATCCAGGCTATAGTCATTGCAATTACGTGCTATGCATCGTAGAGTTGGCCAGTGAATAAGGATGATAGAAAGAGAATTGATGCCTTTGAGTTGTGGTGCTGGAGAAGAGTCTTGAATATACCATGGACTTCTAGGAGAACAAACAGGTTTGTCCTGGAGAGGGTGAAGCCAGAATGTTCCCTGGAGTCAAGGATTCTGAAGCTTCGTGTGACTTACTTTGGGCATGTTGCAAGGAGGGACTGGTCCTTGGAGAGGGACATCATGTTTGGAAGACTGGAGAGGCAGCACAGGAGAGGAAGACCCTAGATGAGATGGATTGATTCCGTGAATGGAGTGGTGGGAATGAATGTGTCTGAGACAGCGAGGTTGGCACAGGATAGAACGGCATTTAGGGCTCTTGTACATAGGGTCGCTGAGTCGCAAACGACTCGATGGCACATAACAACAACTGCAGACCAAGTCAATGATCAGGTTTCCTAAACAAGGCTTGACAGGAGCAGAATGTCAGGCTTTTCTTCCCACTTATGACACTGGTAGGTCTGAACTGATTATTACCTAAGGGTTTAATCATTGCACGACTAGGGCTCCTTGTGCAGGACACCCCCTAAAGCTGGAGCTATACCTTAGAACCGGCCAATGAGGGGGGAGTGGGGTGTCCGAGTAGTTACAGCTCTTTCTGTTGTTGCGGTTATAGAGTTGGGCCTCATTGTTGAGCCTCCAATGGTTCTCTCCATCTTTCTCCTGCAGAGAAGCTGGTGGATTTGAACTGTGAGCCTTTGGGTTGGCAGCACAACTCCTTACCACTAAACCACCCTAGCTCTTTGTAGTCTATGAGAAAAAACAAGCAATTAAAGACTCAGGATTGTTCTGGATTCCAGTCTTCTTGAGCTTCAACATACACTGCTATGGCTCACCCCCCACAAACACAAAGCTGTGTGGACTCCCAAACTCAACTGGATTCTGAGGGCCACCCTCCTTCCCCCCTCCAACCAGAATGAGGAGCTAGAGGACAACATGGAATCAAGTATACATTTTAAAAACTGTTTAATGGAACATAAACTCCTTTAGAAAAACATTCAGCTAGGTGATGACACCCATAGAAAAAAACACCAATCTTGTGTTTCTTTTTTTTTTTTAATTTGGCATTTGTTATTTGCATTTATATTAAAGCAAAGTGCATCTTTCTTTATTCTTCTTGTTTATACACATTGCACAATACATAAATAATGATGCTTATAAAACGTCTTTATATTTACAAGTAATAATATATTTATATATAACATAAAATACACTTTTTTCTTTAATAAATCTCAGGTTTTTGTGGGATTTTTTGTTTGTTTTATTTTCAGGAGTCCTTTCTCTCTCAAAGCACTACAATGCTAAATTTCCAATGAGAATGCTTCTCTTGTTCATTTAAACCTTTGTAGTTAGAAAAATAGCTTATGTTAAAGTCTAAACATGCTCATTGAGCTAAGAACAGTGTCGTAGTCTCATACGAGTGTATGAGTTTGTAGGAGAAATGAAAGGAGTTAGGTGGCAGCCTGGGAAGGTACCTTGAGTTTTGATGGACCAAATCTTCAGTGGAAAGGGGGGGCTGCTGAGGCCTCCCGCCCAAGCACACTCCCCAAGCTGGTTTAACAGCAGTGCTCAACACACAGGTTGTGCAGGGGGATGAAAGTGCTGAGCTGGTTTCTGAGTCTGGAGAAAACCTGATGTCACCAGGGCAGGAGAGAGAGAGAGAGAGAGAGAGAGAGGACAAGAGGGCACAGGTGAGCAATACTGTGACGGCGGGCTGCCCTGGCGGCCCTCGGAAGCCCATCTCAGATATCCAGGCGCAGATGGCCAAAACAGACACTATCATGGCAACGGGGCGGGAGGGGGTAAGACTGGGATGAAAACAATTGGTTCCGGTTCAGACTCAAGCAGGGTTGCTTCCAAGAAGCCTGTGGATAGGCCCGTGTCCTGGGAGGGGCGGGGGCGGGGCGGGGGCTTCCCCAGGCTGAGACAGAGCCTGGCTTCTGGCAGCTGCTGGGACGCAGTCACCAGCTTGCTCAGGTACCGCCTCTGCTCCACTGAGCGTGTCCAAAGGCCAAGAGAGCCACAGCTTGGGACCACAAACTGCTCAGCCGGGGGCATCCTTAAGAAACACAAAAGGGCACGCAGTTTCCTCTCAACGGCCTTTCCCATACACGTTCACACTCAGCCAGTCACTCACACGTACACTTTGAAACAAATGAAATGACCCCAAAGTTGACGAACTGCTCCTCATTCACACGACGTGTTTGGTGGTGGTCTGATTTTGCATCTCCCCCTTTTCATATGGGGGTGTCCTGCCAACCATACACCTCCCCCCAAATAAACCCCAACAATTCTTTTCATAAGCTATTTCTCAAAGAACAAAAACAAAACAACATAAACAAGAACAACGAAGGAGGGGAGAGGGGAATTGGGGAAGAAAAAAAAAGAAACAAAACAAAACAACCAAAGAGTTTTGCATGAAAAGCAAGCACTCAGGAGGAAAATATTAGCAGCAAAGTAGTTTGAAGTGTGGCCTGCTCGGCTCACGCTCTGTCCTCTCCACACGTGGCTACCGGCTGTTGAAGATGACCTCCAGCCAGCACGGGCAGCTGCTGATGAACTGGCGGGTGTAGCACTGGCCCCAGCCCTTCACGAAGCTGATCTGTACAGTAAACCCAGTCCACGGCTGCTGCATGAACTCGTGGTCGTTGGGCCGCTGTAAGCTGTACGCCTTCTCGTAGTCAAACGCCTTGATGGAGAAACCGGGGAACACCTTGTGTACCAACAGCGTCCTGGAGTCCGGGTTGTCCAGTGTGGCTGACTTGATGAAGATGGGGTAACTGCTGCGGTTGTACACCCACACGCCGTCCACTTCCCGCGTGAGCTGGATGCCACAGCCAATCTTGCTCCGCACTTTCTGCACCAGCTGACTCTTGTTGTCCGAATTGAGCTGTCCGAGGCAAAAGCCATTCCCCTGAGGTAGATCATAGAAGATGTCCAGGGAGGGCTCCTGGACACAGTAGAGCCTCCCCACTCTCGTCTTCTCCTCCCAGTATGCCACCACGCACCAGTGTGACCGATCCCCAGGCTCCAGAAGAAGTTGGGAATCTATAAAACAAAATGGTAAATGTGGTTAGTGGAGAAGGAGACAGGCTCAAGGCTGATCCAGGTACCTATGTGCACACACACACACACACACACACTCTCTCTCTCTCTCTCTCTCTCCAGCCACCACCAGCTTGCACAGCGGGAATGGAAGAGGGTGATGGAGGAGGACACTGGGTACCTCATCCTTCCAGACCTCCATCCTCTCTGAGACTCAGAACACCAGCCCTGTTCGTGCAGACCATAGCATTCAGGGGACCTAACCATTTATCTTGTCCTAGTTTCAGGAACCAAATTTGCTTGAGGGGATGAATTCAAATTACAGAGCCTACAGCTATGGATGGACCCTGGCTCCGTGACACCCTGACCAGAAACCAGGGACCCAGGCAAGCCTGATGCTCCAGAAGCAAATGTCGACACAGTCAAACCCAGAACCCAGCTCTCCAGCCTGGAGGTCCACCTACTCCTCTGTGTTTGTTTCCTACTCTCAAGCCACTCCCTTGCTCACAGGGGGCTCAAATGGGGACCAAAACACCTGTCTTCCCAAAAGAAAAACAAGCCTCAGATGTCAGCAGCAGCTTTGGACACAAAGGGTGAATTCATGTCAAAATGCCATTATCACAACACACAGGTTAGTATTAACCCAGACGACCTTAACAGCTTCCTCTGGCCCAGACAGAGGATTATGTGTCTAGCATGGACACGGCCATCCTCGGCCAGCCTGCCTCAATCCTCTTCCAGAAGGATCCAGACACAGTGACACTTTACACAGGATAGAGCTGTTCCTCCTTCTTCCCTCCTGGGAAGCCCCACCCCAGCTCTCAGGGACAGTCCTTCCCACAGGCTGGGTGACTCAGAGAAGGACACTGTCTACAGGAACCAAGTCCTCCCGGACTTTAAAGAGGGTCATGTAGGGTGTGAAGGAGCCCCAGTGGCTGTCACCCCTGAGTCCTCCTTAAGCTGAAGCTGGAGCTGGTAGTGGTAGGCCTCAGACAGAGAGCCGTAAATCTCCCAGCCCAGACAGGCTGCAGGAACACTGTGGTTTGTGGTGGCAGGGTGGAGACCGGAAGTCTTGTATTTGTTAACAAAAAATGGGGAAAGGCAAGGGGGAAAAAAAAGATGAGGGGAAGGAGCCCAGCAGTGAGGGCCCCCATCCTGCCCTCCCTTGCAGCCCTTCTTCTTGCTTTCTGGTGGGCTGAGGCAGAAGGGGACTTAAGGGTGAGGATTGTGTGGGATGGGGCTTTTTGTTTTGTGGTGGGTTTTTGTTTGTTTGTTTGGCTGCTTTGTTTTAGCAACAACCAGGCTAAGAGGTGGTGGTGACAGTGGGGCAAACTCAAGGGCCCTGCAGCCTGCTGCTGCCCAGGGCCGCTCAGCACTCCACGCCTTCCAACTTTTTCAGACATGTTGAAACCTGGGAGGCAGGCAGCCCCATTAACATTTTCTTTCTAAGCAACAGCTCCTCTTGAATTGAGGTGTCCTGTGAGTAGTCAGTCTGTATAAATGTCCACACTGTGGCTGGCATCATAGTGGCCACTGAAGACACCGTGAGGGGCTGTCCTCAGTCAGCCCAGTGGCCCCCTCAAATGCCAGCCCCAGACATCTACACACAAAGGAGGACAACTTAGGGCCTCTCCCATCCCCTTCCCTCCAACTTCATCCACTGAAATCAACAAACCCAGAGAGAGAGAGAGGAAAAGAGAGAGGAGTGTTATGTGAACGGGTGTGTCAGTGCTTGCCTGCACATATGTGTGTGTACACACACACACACACACACACACACACACACACACACGAGAGCATGTGGAAAAACAAGAGCAGGCCATGCGCTGGGAGCAGAAATTGACTCATCAGGCATCAACTTGTTCCTGCAAAGTATCCATCAACTGCTAATAAACCCGTGAGCACTGGCAATCTTTGAACTTTGTGCCGAGGGAGTTCAGTTCTGAAGACTCCACCGAAAGACCCACAGCAGCCCTGGAACCCAGAAGGCTCCTGGCTGCGAGCGCGTCCTCTTTGTGGGGCCCAGGGCGGTCGCCCACTTCAGGGAGGAGGGTGTTTTGAAATGGAAGAAGCCCTGTGTGTCTTATCCAAACTCAACAACAAACCCTGCCTGGACTCTGCTAGTGGTGTTGGGGGGGGGGGTCGGGGGACCCTCAAACAGCACTTGGCTGAAACCTGGCACCACTGGGCTAGGGGGAGGAGGGGGAGGAGCTGCAGAAAGGGGAGCAGGAGGAGGGCTGGGAGGCGGTCCCCCCTTGCTACCTCAGGAAAAGGTGGGGGCCCAGGGGCTGAGGGAGGCGGGCGGGCTGGGCCTGAGGGGAGAAGGGGAAGCGTTCAGGCGGGTTTCTCTTTCATCTACACAGCCCGCCAGTCCACCCAGCAATTTGCTGCCAGACATCCCCTGGAAAAAGCCTTTTTCTGTTGCGGTTAATGGCCCAGCCCAGATAAACGGCAATGTGTGGGTGTCCCCTGAAAGCCTGCCCAGCACCCAAACCCAACACATGGCAAGACCCCTGGCCCCACTGTCACCCAGCAACCGCCTACCCACCCACCTGCCACAGCAGTTCCACTTTCCACTGCCTGGACGATTTCTGAACCAAAAAAGTAAAGTCTCTTCTGGCAAAACTATGTCTAGTGTTCCCTTCCCTCCTTCCGCAGACCCTGAACTGAATACCATGCTGTCAACACAGAGATCCCCTACTCTGGCCCAATTCCCCCTTACTTGGGCTTGCTTCTGGGAACCCCTCAGTGTCATCTTCAGAGAAACAGAGTTCCCTGAAGCGGGCCCACAGCCCACAAGAGTCTTCTCATAGAGGGCTGTATAGGAGCTCTGCTTTAAGGGGCTTTCCAGGGACTGTGGGGAGCTCAGAAATCCTTGGGTGGTTCAGCCAACAGTTTACTTGCTGCCTGAAAGCCGGAGGCTCGACTCCATCCAGAGGTACTTCAGAAAGAAACAGCTCATGATTGACTTTCAAAAAAAGTCAGCCACTGAAAACCTCAAGGAGCCTGTTCTACTGTTACACATAAAAGGTCTTCATGAGTCACAAGTGGACTCAATCGTAACTGTGTAACTGGTTACAACTGTAATGGGTTTTTTTTGTTTCTGAATTTTAGTTTGAGACTATTACTAAAACCCAACTTTTTTGGCTTCTTACCTGCTGTTGCTGGTATTTAACCTCTGAACAGACACTACACACACACTACACACACACTCTCTCTCTCTCTCAGTCATTTATTAATTTCCCTCAGCTTTATAACTTTTTCCAGTATTTCTAAACACTTTTCTCCCTCCCCAGAAAACTGCAAGTTCTTGTTTGAAAACTGTATGTGTTCTTTTTAAGGCGTCCTAAAGAAAAGCTAGGTTGTAAATTGCTAACTAATCAGATGTCTTCCCACAATCCCTCCCCCTTTTTTATTACAGTTTAGAGATTTTTCTGGAGCAACACCAAAAAATGCTGTATCTACCCTAAAACCTTCCACTTTAAGGTGTTTCCCTCCTCTTCCCTCCTGAGTTCCTTTAAAGTATAAAATCTGCCCTTTAAAGGGGGGGAGAGGGTGGGTGTGCACAGTTTGTGTCTTGCTTTGCACATTCTTGAGCAAAGACAACTTAACAAGCTACTCACAGAGAGTTATTTAAATCACCTTGGTCATGAATGAACAAACCAGACCCTTCCCAGAAGACCAGAGGCTCATGAATGAGTCCCTCACTTGGGGTCTCAATGGCATGGGTGACCAGACCTTAAGGCCACATCTCAGGTTAAGCAAGGAATGTTCCCTTTCATTTTCCATTTAGAGGTGTGAGGAGATGAGGAAATAGGGGATACAGGGGCCAATAGGTCAAGCTGAGTGTCTTAGCAGTACCGTTTCTAGATTCTGACTTACACGCCTACGTGATCTACCGAAGAGGCCAGAGAGGCAGAGGGGACGTGCATGAGAGTGGGGCCAGCTGGGCCTGGCTGTGTGTACACACACACACACACACACACACATACACATAGAGGTGGTGTCCATGGAGGGGACCCCCAAGACTATGACCTGTTAAAACAGGAACATACCTAGCCCAGTAACTAGTATCCTTTGAGGTCAAATAAGCCTTTCTCTCTCGGTCAAATAAGTGTGTGTGTGTGTGTGTGTACTTAATAGAAAAGAGAGGGAAAGGTCTCAATTCTCTCATCCCCAGTTGGATGAATAAAGGGCTGTTTCTCAGCCAGAGACCAACAGGGAAGTGGGCCTGTGAGCTCCCTCCCCAGTGGGCCAGCAAAGCAGAAGGCTGAGTTTGAGCAAGTTGAGGGGAGGCTGGTCTCTAGTGTCAATCAGGGTACATGAAGGGCAGAAGGTGTTGCCTCAGAAAGTTTAACCCCGAAACACAAACATCACCACACCTTGCCAGCAGCAGGTCCAGGGTCCTCCCCTCCCCAGGGGTTGCCTCATCTCGTCCTTTCCCCTACCTCCGACATCTCAAAGGTTAACAGCACTGAGTCTACCCTGCTCTCCACCCCTGGCTCAGGAAACTGCCTGTTCTAACATCAGCCGGCCACTGAGATAAAGGGGACCCAGTGCCAATTTATTGGCGCCATTCTCAGCCTAAAAAAAAAAATCTCCATGAGCCAGGATTCTTGTTGGGCACTTGTTTCTTAAGTAGTAAATGACTGAAAATGAACATTTTATCTTAGCATGAAAAAGGCTGAGGTAGGTTCTGGGGTCCATTTGAGTTTTCCTCCTTGCTTACAACTTAAAAGGACCTCCTGGGCTCTTCCAGGTTCCTGAAGAGACTACACAGTGGGCAAGACAGCTCTGGATTTAGAGCAAATTACCCACAGGGATTGTAACAAAGAAAGTATCTCAGGTTAATCTCAGTCACACCTCCCGCCTTCCCCAAAAAAATGCTCGGCTCTAACCCATCATGACCCAGAATTCTTCACCAAGTGGAACAGAGAATGAATTCTGGCTGGTCGAAAACGGGACTGAGAGAGCACAATCCTTTTCACACACCTCTGCATCCACTGAGGTGGCTAAACCTGGCAGTGGCCAGGGGTGCTTTAGGGTCTCCTTCCAAGGTCCAACCCTGGGAGAGTTCTGGCCGTGGCACACCAGCCCCGTGAGGAGAGTTGACTGGAACAGCCAGAAGATGCACGAGTTCGAATCACGTCTCTGCCTTATACCCCCGTGTAACCTTGGCAGTTGGCTGAACTCATCTGTCAGTGAAGAGGGATCACTTACAGTGCCAGGCGTAGAGAGCTGTGAGGATTTGATAGAAAACCTTGACAGTTTTTAAGGGTCCAGCTTGTGAGCCCACCACAGCAGGTTGGGGGGTTTGAACACTGTCTTCTCTTGCATTTTTCAACTGTCCTAACAACACTGACCACTCTTTTCCCTGTCAACTCATTCCCTCGGATGGGAGACAGGTTGTGGGCTAACACCTACACTGAGAAGCATTTCCTATTTGCTAGGTCTTGTTCTATGTGGCTGGTAACCTTACAAGGTTACATACTCGGATTATAAAGATATTACTATCGTTGTACTATAAAAGGGAGAAACTGAGGCACGAGTCACCTGAGCAGAGTTGGGACTCTAGCCCAGAGCCTGAGCCAGTATGAGCTGTGGGTGGGCTGCCCCTGTACACCTCTAAAGTCATCAGTTCCCATGGGTTCCTCACCAAATGCCAAGGTCCTTCAGGACATACCCCTGAAATGCCACGCTTACTTCCAGTGCTGAGTCCAGACTCTAGGCTCCCTTGAACCATGACGTGGAGGAAAAGAAACACATTCTTTGCCAGCAAGTTGTTCTGTGACCTTGGCCAAGTGGCTTGCCCCCTCAGAGTCCAAGACTGACCTGTCCATAAATAGTCTGAGGAGAGTGGGGGCAAAATGGCCCCAGAGGCCCTTTTTAGGGACAGTCTGTGGCTTCTTGGATTCGCCATTTGATTTATGAGGTGAATTAGTGCTGCTTCCATTTCTTTCTACTACCTTCCAGAGAGTAAAGAAATCCACCTCAAGGAACCAGGCACTTTGTGCATGTGTATTACATAGAAAATGATAATAATAATAATGATAAAAATCGGAGGGAAAACAAGATGTGGGGTGAGATTTTGTTGTGTCCACCCTAAACCAACCTCTAGCCATTGTTTTCCTTAGAGTTATCATTGACCTCAAGAAAAAAGGTAGGTCCCCAAGAGGGTCAAAACCAAACCCACTATGTCGAGCTGGTACAGACCGATCCTAGGGGAAGGAACAGAAGTGCCACATCTTCCTTTCACAGACCAGCTGGTAGGTTTGAGGACCCCTGGGTCAGCAGCCCAGTCCTCAGATTCAGGTACCAGTGCTGTCTGGTGATGATCATCATGGGCTATTTCCACTGTCCACAGAGCTTTCACACCTTGGCATTTCTCACCCAGGAAAACCCAGGATCCTGGATGTCACAAACAGACTTTGAAAGACAACTGACCTACAGGCTGGTGACGTGAATCGATTATTTATGCTTCCCAAACTGATCCTCCTTCCCCCAGTGCCCCTCAAGCCTCCCAGCCCCAAGCCCCCCAGCTGAGTGCCCTCATTAAGAACCGTCTTTCACCACCAGAGAATATAATTGAGGGGAGCACAGGGCAGGGAGGGGAGCCATACAAATCAAACGCTCCTGTCTGTCTCGCCAGCCGGGCTGACGCGGGCTTCCTGTGCCCCAGCGTTCAGTCATGCAAATTATAGTGTACCCGGCCGCCTGCCTGCTGCCTGCCTGGCCTCAGAGGAAGGGTGGGGCCAGCCGGCCCAGCCAAGTCCATTCATAATATTTACAGTAAATGGGCCTCTCTAATGATTTCTCAAGTCAGAACTTCACAAGGCACTTCTACCCCCAAGCCGTCCCCCCCCCCAAAAATAACTCGGCAGCTCTCTTCAAAAAGAGGGTGCTGCTGATGCATGCGGTCCGGGCACACCTGCCTTCCCAATGGGTGGGAACCATCCTGAGGCACCCACTCCTAAGAAAGTACACGTAGGACAACCAGCTGGCCAGAGAGAGGCCACTGGTGCCCATGGGAAGTGACCAAGTCACATCTCTACTTGAACTCGCACATTTGAACCTTGAAGGAGAGTCTGGAACTTCCTGAAGATTCCTTTCCTGGGTTCCCACCTGATAAGTGAGCAGTGAATGCACAACACACACACACACACACACACACACACACACACATAGAGACAGAGAGAGTGAAGACACCTTATGAACGGTCTACAAATCAGAAAGCCCCTCATGTTCTACATTGACCTCTTTTCTGCTGTTACTTCATCTTAATAGAAGCCTATTAGAAGCCTAATAGAAGTCTGGAAAAGCTACATACTCTACGATTCCAATTATAGGACATTCTAGAAAAAGCAAAACTATAGCGACAGGGGAAAGATGAGTGGTTGCCAACAGCCTGGTGGGAGTTTGGGAGTAAGGAAACAGCGGAGAATAGGAGGGACCACGGAAGACCTTAGGGCAGAAACGATCCCGTAATATGACAGCATTGGAGAGACACATCACCATGATTTTTGTCAAAGCCCCTAAAACGGCATGACACAACAAGTAAGCCCTAATGTAAACTATGGACTTCATTGAACTCTGACTATGGGTTCATCAATTGTAAAAAACATACTTTGCCCAAAGCAATGTGTTAATAATGAGGGGAAACTGGCTGGGAGCACGAGGGTTAGGATGAGAACTCGCTGTGTTTTCTATAAACCTAAAACTCCTCTATATGCTTTCTTTTAGAGGCACTAAAATGACTCAGAAAACAGGCCTGGGACTGCCTCCACCCCACCTCCCACCCAGCCCCAACGAGACTCCTGTTTTTTCTAGAAGGGAGGACAACTTAACGAAGACAGTGGAAAAACAGCGAGAAACAAGAGTCCTTTTCATCTCCCCCTCCCCCCAGCTCCTCTTGTTCCACAACAATTATGAAAACTGTTTGGATGGGATGGCATTTTGAACATTTACTGCATTCCGGCCAATAAATTCCAGCCCGGGATCTGATGGGAAAGCAGCCCTCTTGGTCTCCCCTCCCCCCGGCTCACTCAGGCCCTCATTCTCTGTCCTGCTTTACAACCCAGTTCCAGCCAGGCCAGGCCAGGCCAGGGCCACACTGTACTCCCAGGGAAAAACAACAGTACGACAGACTGGAGACAGAGTGCAGACTGGAAAAGTTAATCATTACTTCTGTCTGCCTCTGTAATCTAATCTCTCCGGCTTTGACACACTCACAGTTCAGCCATCCCAGCCCTTTCACCCCCAGAGCACCCAGGACCTCCCCATCACCAGGCCCCAGGTCTCCCTCTCAGGCATTGGCCCACCCCTGACCTGGGAGCCAAGGAATGAAATGTTTTCACAGCCTGGGGATGGAACTGCCAGGTCCCTGGAGTCGCAAACGCATGACTGGCTGGCAGCTCGGCTGGTTATGTACCTCAAAAGTGCTTGGGGTTGAGGGGGGTGGCCTGGGAGGTAAGTGGCGGCCCTCTGCCCTGCCTTGTCCCTCTTCACACAGTAACACACAGAGGAGGCTCCCCACTGCCCCAGTCAGTATTCTTTCTGTCACTCAGCACCTTCAGTTGACAACACGTCTGTCCCCCTCACCCTGTCCAGATCAGGTCTATAAGATGGCCGAGTCAAGAAGAGTCTGCCTCTCCTGGTGTCGTGGGAACACCATCCTAACAAAACCCCCAGGAACTCTGGTGTCGCATTGCTAACTTGACAGAAATGTGCTGTTGTTTCAACTCCCAAGCACCTCATGTCATACAGAAGAGAGCTGCCCCCCACCACCTCCCAAAAGCATTTCTTGGGCTTTAATCTCTATGGCAGTAGACTACCAGGTTATTTCTTCCATAAAGACACTGGGTGAGTTTGAACCACCAACCTTTAGGTTAGTAGTTGAATGGAGACAAGCTGTGCCACCCAGGGACCTTCTCTGGACTACAGGCTCCTTTTTCGGGACCCCCACCCACCTCTGGGCTCAGGAAAGGGCAGAGCCACCCAACTCCCCTTCCCCACCCTAGAACTTCTGGATACACAAATCCACCGAGTGTGGCATACATAGGCAGCTTCCTGGGCAATGGATTCTCCCCTTCCACCCCTTCCTCGAAGAGTCTGCAAGCCAAATGTGGAGAAGTCATCAGAGGCCGCCGCCACCACAAGCAGCAATTCCAGTCTGTCACCACCAGATCAGCTCAAAGAACCAAAGATCACTGGGCATCAGGACAGCAAGGGACCTGGAGGTCGGGCCTATGTTTCCATTTCGTGGATGTGAAAACTGAGGCCTAGGACACACAATGGCCCACTTAAGGCCACAAGGCCAGGAGGCAACACAGTCTTCCAACCCTCGGGCCAAGAAAACAGCTTTAGAGACAGAAATCTGGAGGATCCTTCCCTCTCGTTGATTTCTCTGTCCAAGCGCCTCCCTCGTACTTGGAGACTCTGGAGCCAGAGATGACACCACATGCCAGGCTTGGGTTTTTTCCTCCATAAAAGAACCCAGGGAGTATTCACTGTGGCCCCACTGAGCTGGATGGAGAGGGACCCACGAGAAGACAGCAAGAACTCAACTTCTGTTTCTCTCTCTGCCTGTTACTGATTAATGAAGGTAGGGGGCAGTGAGGCGACAAGGCTGCTGTGTGGTTGACCAGGTTCCCAAGCACGTTCAGAGCAGGGCAGCTTTTTAAGACCCATTTCGCATACAAGACAAGGGGACACTTTCAACACTCATCATTAGAAGTGGATTAGAAGTAGGGAAAGAGGAAAACTACTTTCCAAGTGGCTTCCCAGCAAGCCCACCTAGAAATATAGAAAGTGAGTCCTTCAATGAGCCAAGCAGTGTCCTGATGTCATATTGTTTTGGTTCTTGTTGGGGAACCATCCCAAATGCCACTCAGTGTCTCCATGATCAATCTGCAAAAGGGCAACACAAAGTGAACACACCCCATGGCCGGAAGTCACTGTTCTGGCGGCCCCAGCTGCTTTCTCCCTGAAAGACAGCAACTCCGAGCTATATAAGAATGGATTTGGAAGTGGGACCTGTTCTTCCCCTTCTGTCCTATATCAATACCCAAGACTAAAGGAGCGAGAGGTTTAGCCCAGGGAGCCCAAAATGCTAGCTAGAGTCACCAGTGGGCATCGGGGCACCGATGGGGTAGGATAAATGAAGCACATTTATGCTTACATGTAAGATTATCTACCTATCTCACTGTTATCAAAACAAGAGTCTTAGCTGACCGTCTCACCAGTAAGTTTTCAGAGGTTCTGAGGAGCACTGGAGGAAGACTGCCTGTCTTCCTCCTGCCAAGCAGCTGGTGAATCTGAACCACCGACCCTTGGGTTGACAGCACAATCGAATACCCACTAGGCCACCAAAAAGCAGCCTATTAGATTACTTCATGTCAATCCCGCACTGAGTGAGCCAGGGCCTCACACATGAGGCTGACACTTCAGAAACAGTCTTGAACATTGAGATGTACAAAATAAAAGGCCCTGGTGGCCTAGTGGGAAGAAGTTGCAATGCAATCCCAGAGGTATGTGGTTTGAATCCACCAGATGCTGTGCTGGAGAAAGAGGGGCGATCTCCTCCTGTACCAGTCAGATCCAATTTGATGGTACACACAAATAAAAATTAAAAAAATAAAATAAGGGAGCTCCGGTGGCCTAGTGGCAAGAAGCTGCACTGCAATCCCAGAGGTGTGCGGTTCAAATCCATCAGATGCTTCGCTGGAGAAGGAGGGGCAATCTCTTCCTGTACCAGTCAGATCTGATTTGACGGCACATGCACAAAAAATAAAATTTAAAAATAAAAATAAAAGGCCATAAGTTTTATCCCCAGATGGTCTTCAAAAGTTACAAAGTCAAGGGGAGCTCTGGTGGCCTAGTGGCAAGGAGCTGCAACTACAATCCCAGAGGCACATGGTTCGAATCCACCAGATGCTCTGCCGGGGAAGGAGGGGCAATCTCCTCCTGTACCAGTCAGATCTGATTTGACGGTACACTCACACAAAAATTTAAATAAAATTTAAAAAAAGTTACAAAGTCAAAACTCTTGAGTTTTTAAATGGTCCCACCTCCCTACTCGCTGTGCTTGGGAACCTTCCAAGGTTCCGTAGGATCCTGGCTGTGGTCCACTGGGGAGCCTGCACCCTGGTCCTGCCCTTCCTCCAGCTCTGTGCTCCCAGGTTTAAGTGAGTAGCAGGTCTGGCCATCTATTGCTGTGGGCTATTTCCCCATCAACAAACGAGCTGTAGAAAAGTGTGCTTTTCTCTCTCATTAATCCATACAATCAAAAAAGCAACAGGGGATCTGCCTGACTGTGTGCTCAACCACCCGAGATGTCCACCACTGTATCTCTGTGGCAGTGAGTGCCACACCACTGCCCACTCCTCTAAACTGGGTCTGTAGAGGACTTAGCTCTGTAACTCCTCCCAGCCTGATCCTAAGTCGAGTTGAGGCCAACTCCTTCCTGCACAGCTCCCTCCTCTGAGCCACCAGCAGACACAAGCCCTTACATCTACTGCATCCTCACACGGGATCTGGCATATAGTAGGTGCTCAATAAAAGTGTGTGACATCAAGTAAGCACAACCATTTTTACCAATGCACTGGGCCTGCGAGGGAGATCACCCAATAAGGTAAGCACAGGCTTCTTTGTGCTTTCTGGGTACTACAGTCCTCTCAGGGATCAGAGGTTTGCAAATAAGACTTTGGATTCCATAAGAAGGTGTTGTGAGATTGGGAAGAGGGACAGAAGTCTGCCATATCTTGAAGCAGAATCCTTGATGTGGTGGAAAAAATGTGAAATTGTTCACTACAGATTTTTAGTAAGTACAAGTTAAGTCCTTGCTTACTGGGTTAAGTTGACATGGTTTGTGTCTGTCAGTTTGCCATGTAGTAGAGGATGAGCAAACGGGGAGGGGGGCATCTCTGCCCAGGCAGGGGTTCATCTAGAAAGGCTAAGTTCTTGTGCGGGGCACCCTGGTGAGGTGGGAGGGCAGAGGCCTCTTGGGTGTTTCTGCCCCAGTCACCAGGGATCCCGAGAGGTGTTCCCCTGCCAGGCGCCAGCTCAACAACCTCTGTGGCACACCACCTGCCCACAGCGTTCTGCTCTGGCGTCCTGCTCTGTTTGGACAAGTTACCCTCACCAAGTGTTCAACAATGCTTTTACACACCCCAGGGCTCTTGTTGTGTTATGAAAACAAAACAAAGCACGCTAGGGGAAAAAGGCCAATGGGGAGGGGGTGGACTGAGTGGGGAACCAGCAAGCCACACACAAGCCTCTCTCTTTCTGGGCCTCATGCTAGAGAGGGCACCGTGGCAGCACTAGGCCCTGCCCCTTGCCCGAAGAACACAGGTCTGTGACATCACCAGAGAGGGGACTGAGAAATCCAGGTGAGTAAATACAAGTGGTGCTGACACATCAGGACAGCAACACCTTCTTCCTCACATGGCTGTAGCCAGCCTTGTTTCTGAGAAAACCTGCTGGGTGTCTGGTGGGCTTCTGTGGCCCTGTCCTCCTGGGGCAGAGCGATTATGGGACTAACTGCAGTCTAAGCTAGAACACAGCTGGGCCAGCCCGGGAAGGCCTGTTTCCTCCTCACCCTCCTCACCAGTGCTGTGGAAAGTTAAACTCCTGAGGCAATGTCAGTGGTTGGCAAACAAAGACAGGCCTGAGTTCAAGCCCACAACAAGCCTGCATGAGCCATGGACATTAAGGAAGACCAGTGCTGGGGTGAAAAGGCTAGGCGCTCCAGTAAGTTCCTACCTTCCATCACTACTGCTCCCCTCCTCCCCCCCAAAAAAGAGTAAATTTTTTGTTGTTGTTGGCTTATTTTTTTTCCAAGGTAAAACTAAGCTAATGACGCTGGGTGGGGCTCAGTGTTGAGGGCTTTAGAGCCAAACCAAAATTAGCTCCCAGCCAAGAACTGCTTGGCCTCACCATTTGGGGAAGGAAGCTGAAAAAGTCATGAAAGACTCTTTAGTAAACTGGGAAATAAGGCTGCAGTTAGCATTTCAACTGAAGGTGACCCTTCTGGTAAAATATTTTTTTAAATAATAAAAATAACATAAAGTTCTCAAACAGCCTCTTTCTTAAAGAAAATGGCCTGAAAGTTCTCGTGGGAGTGGAAGGGAGGAAGGAGGAAAAAACCCAAACCAAAACAAAACAAAACAAAAAGCCCAGGGGCTACCCTCCCCTCAAGCACCACCTTTCATGAACAGCTTTTTTTTCCCTCTAGAGTTCGTCTCATAAAAGGAATGATGCAATTTCCTGTCTTGTCCCAATGTTTCCTGTTAACTTACAAGGTGAAAGTTATCACCCTGTTTAAAAGGACTGTCCTCAACTCCACAGAAAGGTCTTCCCCCCCCCCACCCCCAGATCCCCTCCTCTTCTTTCACCAAATCTTTAATTCTTCAAGTAGAAATACTGACCTTTCCTATGGTTAAAAAAAAAAAAAACCAAAAGAGTTGGAGAAGATGGCCTCCTCTCTTGACGACAGATACTGCAATCTCCAGACCATTTCCACAGGAACTGGGTGAAGGACCCAGATACCCGAGGAGCCCACGGAAGGAGGAAGGCAAGGGCCGGGGGCCGGCGGAGCCCCCAAGGAGCCCATGTGATCAGGGGAGTTGTTGAGTACACAGTGCAGGTTGCTTTCGTGGTGTGTTAACCACTAAATTGAGAACTGTGTCTCAGCAGTTAATAATATCTCCCTGCTGAAAATAGCCGGGGAAGGAAGCCTCTCTGTGACAGTAGGCACGCAGCCAGCCTCTGGGCCGGCCATTCAATACTGAGCGGGAAAGATGGTACCGCCAGCGGTGACCTCCCAGTGGCCGCGGTACAGTATCCTCTCACCAGCTCCAGCAAAGAGACGGCACTCCAGGGCGCGCTCCCACGCCACCTCTGCAGCCCTCTGACCGCAGAGAAGACGGCTTGGCGTCCAGGGGTTTCTGGCAGCGGTGGCCTGAAGGGCCAGTGGGAGGGTTGACAGCACCCAGCAGGGCACAGGGCGGCCCCCCAATTTCGGGAGGCAGTCCTGGCCACAGCCTGAGTTGACCACAGTCACGGGACTGACCTGAGTCCAGGGATGAAACAGTAACTGGACTGAGAGGGCTCAAGCACACTCAATTCCCCCAGCACAGGGTCAGGCCGAGAGCGAGGGCATTCATTTCCTCTTGTCTCTGTAGCCCACAGGGGAAAGAGAAGGCTTTTTATCCAAAATCAAGATTGTGATAAGCACAATCTTTACCTCTAGGTAAAAGCCCCCAGACCCACAGATAGACCCCAGAGCTTGAGGGGTCAACAGATCTCAGGCACCCACCCACAAAGACATCTTGTCTTTCTAGTGTCCTTCTCTTCTCCTCGGTCACTCTTTTTTTATGGAGAATTCAGATATTTGCATGCACTGAGTAACTACTTCACTTTTTAAAACAACTTGTGAGAAGAAGCTCATAACTGACCACTGGTGCATTACCATGTCCACCTAGTTCACTCACAATGCCATCCATACACATGACATCACTATCTAGATCCAGGAGGCTGTCATCACCCCAAAAGGAAACCCCATACCACGGGGGGGTCGGTCCACTATAAAACGAAACAATAAAATAAAATCGAAGAGGGTGCAGAGAGATCACAGCCTCTCAAATACTCTGTCCTCCAGACAAAGTCTTCATTTCAGAAGCGGTGCAGTAAGAAAGGTGTTCGATCTTGTTCCAGGTAGACCCTGCACAGCCACTGAGAGAGTGAGATCCAGTCCGGGTGGAACAGACTCCTCTATGCCCACAACAGCAAGTCCCAAACCTGTGCACTGTGTAATCCCCTGGGCCCGCTGCCGGCCACTCATGACTTACAAGGTCTCAAGTGATTCTAAAAAAAAGTTCTGCGGGCACCATGGCTAAGAGCTTGGCTGCTCTGAGAAATGTCAGTGGTTCAAATCCACCAGCCGCACCTTGGGAGGAAACTATGGCAGCCTGCATCTATAAAGATGTTACAAACCCTGGGGCAGTTCCACCCTACAGGGTTGGCTTTGGCTCAAGAGCAGTCAGTTTAAGTGTTGGGAAGTGACGGGCAGTGATTCCACTGTGCAGGGGAGTCTGGGAACGCTACCCTACACCCATGTTGCTAGTTGGGTTTTTCTTTTCTCCGATCATGTAAAGAACTCACCTTTGTGAGTTCCAGCTTCACAGTCTGGACAAGTGATGCAAGTAGTCATGTAGTCATAAAGAGTATGATGCCAGTGCAATGGCCACAAGGATGGAGAAAGCCAAACATGATCACAAATTGTCTGGCAGGTCCTCCCCAGTCACTGGCTCAGGGCTCATCAGAGATGATGGCATTTGTCTACAGGTATCCCAGACTGATTCCGCTTAGAAAGACATTTGTACGTGTGTGTAGAGATGGGAAATGGGGCTGTTTAGAAAGACGTATGTGTGTGTGTGTGTGTGTGTGTGTGAGAGAGAGAGAGAGAGTGTGTGTGTGTGTGTGTGTGTGTGTGTGTGTGTGTGTGTGTGTGTGAGAGAGAGAGAGAGTGTGTGTGTGTGTGTGTGTGTGTGTGAGAGAGAGAGAGAGTGTGTGTGTGTGTGTGTGTGTGTGTGTGTGTGTGTGTGCGCGCACGCGCGCTAATGGGGCTAGAGTGCTAGTGTGCAGCCAAGAGGCGCCTGGCCTTCAGGTGCCTCCACGCCCTGGCTGGCAGGTCGGTTCCGCCCCACTGACAGTGAGCGAGGCAGCAACCCAGCTAGTCTGGCCGGCAGAGCAGCCCCAATTGGCTCCAATGCTGTCACCCTGGGTCTAACCCCTACCCGACTACCTCATTCTTTCCAGTCAGCCTTTCTCCAGGTGAGTTCATGACCTGGGGCACTGCACATGAGGCGGGCACACAGCCTGAGCTGCTGTGCCTGGCTGGTCCTCACCAGGCAGTGGGTGTGCTCCAGGTGAGCAGGCCTTAGCCCCGAGTCATGACGCTGGGATATACAGTGAGGTGGAGGCTGTCACAGTGGCCTTAGGGATGGAGCAGGATGGTGAGGAGCTCCCCTACAGGTCCGCCATGTGGTCTCCCTAGCCTGTGGATGAACTGCCAACCCTCTGGCAGAAGGGGTCTCAATGGACCCACAGACACAACAGATGCCCAGGCCCAGGCTCCCTGGTCACTGACACTATCAAGCACCCAAGCCAGACCATAAGTAACTGTAAACATACCACTGAGTGACATTCCTTAAAACAGGATGGAACAATCTTCCCCAAGCTGTTTGGTTTGAGCCCAAATTAACTGTGGACTGAGCCAGGACCCACATACTCTGAGAAGGAAGAGAGGTATTTTTGACGGCTCCCTTCTGAGCTAACACTGATGCCAGCAGGAATCGGAAGGACATTCCTGGAGTGGATGGTGACGAAGGCCACACCCAACACCCAGACCTGAGAACCCAGACAGAAGCCAGAGTGGAATCTGCCAACGTGGTGTGGTGGGACAATGTCACTTCAAACATAGTCCAAGAATTGAGGTTTCCTCAAACCCCTGAGATGTCGGTACGTACTTAGGTCCCACTGCCGCCCTAGTCCCTCTTTGAATTCCGAGCTGGTGAGTCTTTTGATGTTTAAATAATGGCAAGTGGCTGCTGGCCTTCACTCTTGCCCAGCCAGCTCCTGGCTGGCACACAATATGCAGCCAAATAATTTAGAACTCTTAAGGGTGGGGATGGCCTTTCAACTCACCAAAACGAGGAAAGCAGAGGACCCCCCCCCATGGATGAAGCAAAGGGGATAGCTCTTCATCTAATCAATGATACAGAGAAATCCATTCTACTCCCACCAGGGCCCAAATCCCAGAAGCTTCCCACAAGGCAGACTTCTCAGTGGGGGCCATGACACTTGTGTCCAGCCTATCCCCAGGAAGGACCCTGTTTCAAGGCTTTCCAAAGACAGCCAGAGGCAGTCCAGATCCAACCCACTCATTTCACCCTCTGCCCCTAAAGTCTTCTACCTCCTCCAGGGGGCTGCTCTGACATCACCTCGAAAAGGACGCCCTCTGTGAGCCTGCTGTGGCACCTGCGTGACTGCGTGCCTGCGCACTGTCTATCTGTCTGTCTGGGCACGCGCACCCACGCGCTCAGGCGCACCAGCGCACACACGTGCACTCGCCGAGACCGAGCCATCCATCTGTCTCCGAAAGCCGGCTGTCAGAAACGCAAGTACAATCTCCTGGAACCAAATCCCTGCCTTCTAAAAACGTCTTCCCATCCGGGGAACCAAGTAGGGACGGGGTGTGGCCAGACAAGCCCGAGGAGGGGGCTGCCTTGAGGTTGCCATCCCAGCCGCTCTAGGGGGGGCTGCTCGGGGCACAGGCGCGCCCTCCCTGCCCCCTTCAAGGCCAGCCCTGGAGTCCCCCAGCATCTCTGGAGGGGCATTCGCAGCCACCACATTTTCACATTCGCCTTCTCTCCCTCCCCTTTTTCCTTTGCCAAAAGAATTAAGGCCTGGCTCCGCTGCCGCCGACCTTCCTCCCACCCTAAACTGAGCCCCATTCATGAGGCGGCTAGAGCCAGAGCAGGACAGGAAGGAAGCGGCACACGGGGCCTGTGAAAGAGACACTCAGATCAGTTATTTCAAGGGGGGAGAGGAGGAACCCTGCGGGCCTGTTCCCTGCGCCCCACTTTGAGGCCCCCTTGCCCCCCTGCAAGGCAGCCCAGCTCCCACCCTCTTGCTCTGCTCACCCCTTCCTTTAGCCTGCCCGGCCTCCTTCAGCCACCCCAACCCTCTCTGGGGCCACTGGCCTCATCCTCTCAAAGCGGACACGCCCTGCCTGCCTCCCTCCCTCCCCCAGAAAGATCAACTTCTGGAAAGGAGGTGGCGGTCTGGGCTCTGTTTGCAAAACCCTGTGCGCTGGACCCATGCCACCAAACCCCTCAGAACAAAGGGTGCAGACCCGGGGACCTAGGTCTCCTCGGTGCAGAGCCCCTGCCCGCCCAGCCCCTGTAACCCCTCCACTTCCACCCCAACTAACAGTTTCTGCCATGTCCCCACTCGGCATGTCATTAATCCGCAGCTCCAGTTCCAAACGGAAAGAAGAGCGAGCTCCAACTTTGAAGCCCTGGGAATTAGTAAATCAAGAGCTAAAATTCAAAACAAATGCTCTTTCATGTGGAGGCGGCTGGGTTTTTTTTTCTTTTTTTTTCTTCCCCTCTTTTTCTGTGCAGTTTTGTTGAACCACGAGATGCTCACAGACACACACCACCCCTTCCTAGTGGCCCCTCATTAATCTAAATGGCTGCAATTACCTGAGGGTAGAGGGGAAGGGACTACCTCTAGCTTTTCTCTAGAAAAGATTTTGGGAACAGAAAGCCCATCCTTGTCAGGAGGGGCTGCGTGTCCACACACCTCACCTCTCCCTTCCCTCCACCCCCCCCCCCCCACTTTAGCTCTTGGGGACGGTATGTGAAAAGGAGTCACTGTGGCCAGGTTCGTCATTTCCTCCAGCCAGAGGAGACAGACAAGATGTTATCAAGAAGACAAACCTCCCCGAAAAAAAGCCCCCTTTCAAAAGCTACCACTTCCCTTGCTTATTTCATGTGGTTCAGAGAAGCTGGGACTCCTCCCAGCACACTCAGGATTTTAAAAATACAGCCCTCTAAGAACATCCTGACTGTGTTAGCCTGCCTTTCCTCTCCTTGGCCCTGGCTCCTTCAGAACCACACTCAGCCTTCGCAGAAAAGATGCCATGCACCCACAGAGAGTGACCCCATTCACCCTCCGACAGGGACCACTCCTCCTCTCACCCCCACCTCCCAGGTCTCTTCCCCCCACCTCCCTCAGTTCACATCAGAAGGTCTGAGTCAACAATAACCTGAGATAACAGCCGGAGTATATGCCACACTGAAATGAAAACAAACAATGTTCTCTCCCTAAAGACATCTCAGCAAGCTTAATTCCTGCAGAGGAGCCTGGGAGGGAACTGTCCCCACATGAACACAACAAAAAAATGCTTGATTAGTCAGACAGGTCAACTCCCAAGACCACTGTCCCCTTAACCACAGTCTGACAGTGTCCATTTCAGCTGCCATCATTACATTCCAACACCCAAAAGCAAGAAATACCAAAGACCAGAACCTCATGAGAAGAAGCTTTTTCCCCCTTTTTCTTTAAGATTACTATCCCAGGGGAGCTCTGGTGGCCTAGTGGCAAGGAGCTGCAACTACAATCTCAGAGGCACACAGTTCGAATCCACCAGATGCTCTGCCAAGGGAAGGAGGGACAATCTCCTCCTGTACCAGTCAGATCTGATTTGACGGTACACTCACACACACAAAAATAAAATTTTTTTTTTTAAAAAAAAAAGATTACTATCCCTCAGATCCTTTTCCGGTTCATACACGTGACGACTGGGAGTTCATACTTCTATATGACATGTGCCACCAACTAAACCTTGTTACGACATAGGCACACTACCCATCTGACATGAGAAGAAAAAAGGAAAAAAGATTACTATCCCTCGCACTTCCACTCATCTTTGGACAATCCAGTGGGATCAAGGTGAGGAGAGGAAAGCACAGGTGGAAATAAACAGTCTTTAGGAAAAAACCAAGGATCTCTCCACCTCCCACTTCTCCTTCTAATGTGCTTCCTTCTCGAAGTTTCTCTCCCTCCTTTCACGTCCGTCAGCAGCAAGGATGCTCAATACCCTCCATTCTCACCCAATCCCAGAATCCTCCTGGTTTCTCTCCCTCCTTTCATGTCCTTCAGCAGCAAAGATGCTCTCAGTACCCTCCACCTCATCCAATCCCAGAACCCTCCTGAGGCACACTGGCATTGCAGGCCCTCATACATGGCCTCTTGGGCCCTGAACTCCCCGCCTGCCTGGTATGAGCAGTTACAGCTCTTGTCAGTGGAGCCTGCCACCCTGGTCCCCACAGAATGCCACTGAGCCTTGCCATGGATGTGCATGGAAATTAAAAAGTCATCTAGTTTAAACCTTCAGCTCATGACTAGGATCTATCTTCCACAAGTCCTCAAAAGGAAGATACAGCTCCCTCTAGGCCCTCTACCCACAGTTTAAACATATGAGATGAGGGCACCAGTGTCACCAAGTAGAAGCCCTTCAAGCCAGGAGCTTCCTGATACCAATGACAAGCACTTCACAGCAGCACACACCTGGCCCCCATGCTCTCTCATCCAAGAAGCAGGGCCTCGGTGGAGAAAACGTGGCAGGAGGACACGCTGAAGGCCACCAAGTTACCAAGGGTCCATCCAATTCAAGGTGTGTGAAAACAAATTCTAGAGCCATCGAGGGCGGGAGACATCTCCACTCCACCAGCCTCCCTTCAGAAGACTGTCGAGGAAACAGGAAAAAAGGGTCTTACCTGAAAGCCCCCCAGGGGCCAGATAATTCGTTCCCCCTGTTTCAGCGGAGGAAGGCACAGCATCTGGACAGTCTGCTGTGGATTCAAGAAGATAGATGAGTAAATAAATGCATAAATAAATAAAAATAAATCAAAACGCCAAGATTAATTCTGAAGCACATTCTAGGCAGCATTAAAGGTGACCACACATTCCAGGCGGCTGACTTGCTGCTGGGACCCTGATTATTAATGGTCTTCTCAGGCTTCGCTGCCCATCATAAGACAGACCACAGCACCTTGTCACCAGTCTGGGCTCCAGGCAGCCAGTTAATCATTAGTCAAGTTGGGCTCAATCACAGACTGGCTGGAATGTCTCTTTTTATTACAAGTGGCCCATTGAGGAAACCAGGTAGTTCCCAAGGTCAAAGCGGGGTTTAGGTTCTCTACTTTCTCAGCCTGGCGGCTGTCTTCCTCCCCCACAGCTTTTCCAGAAAACAATCATGGGCAGAGCTTGGCTGAACCAGGCAGCAGGCTGTCATTCCCACAGATAATGTCTTTGCGTGAATAGACCTCCCAGTTCTTAAGACTGGCCCTCAGCTGCCTGGCGTAGTTTAAGTATATAGCAAACTACTTCCATCTCAGGCCTCGCTCAGTGGCTTTCACCCAGGTATACAGGTGTGTGTAAGGAGGTTTGGTGGTGCAACGGATAAGCAAGCACTCAGATGCTAAATGAAAGGCTGTAAGCCCACCAGCCCCTGGAGCTCTCTGTACCACACAGTTCAAGAAATCCTATGGGGCAATTCTCAGTGACATGAGGTGAAATCAACTCAATCACACACAACACACACCTACATAAAGTCCTGGATGGTGCGAAAGGCATATATATAACTCAATCACATTTCTATTTTGTACATTCAGGGTCACCAGAGAATATTTCCAGGAGGGAAAGCGTTCTCCCTCCTCTGAGGCCTCGTCCACCCCCCATCTCTGGAAGCCTTCCCAGAGGCTCCCTGCCCTCCATTTCTGTAAAAATCTTTCTGGCACCAGCACTTGGCATTTTGTTCTACTGTCACAACAGATCTTTCACATTCAGATCCTATCTGCCCGAGCTACACTATAAGCTTCTCTTCAACTTCTTGTCACCCTCAGGTGCTCAACACAGTGACCTAACTGGTAATTCAGATCATCTCAATTCCACTCAAGAAACTGACTTCATTCATGCCTCCCTCCGAATGATTTAACCAACCAACCAACCAACCAACCACAGCCTACGAGCTACATCTAATTAGTAAAGGCACGAAATACAAATACACAAAACCACACTAACTTGTCATTCGCTGTTGCCAATGCCAATAAAGTCCAGAGAAATCCTACTTCAGGAAAGGTGTGCCCCAGCTCTGCGGCAAACATGCTAGGTTGGATGTAATCTAAGTACAGCAAAGTACGCAAATCTCAAGGATGACTCAATCCAGGGATCTAGAATCCTGTCCACCCACCCTAGAACACAACAAGAATGTGTCTGGAATGTGTATCACCAGTTTTCTGTTGGAACTTGGGTACACTGGACAATGTGGGGGCCAAATTAAAGACCAGCCTTGAGGCCAGTACCTCATGGCCCATTGGTGTTCTTCAGTGGCCTTAGCTGCCTCCTTTTACTGATTACAGGGAGGGTGGTGGTTTAAAAGGAGTCCCAAACAAACCCCTGGACTTCTCAGGAGTCTCTGTAATCCCAGTTCTTCCCTCACTGGAACTCTCAGAAATTCTCTCCCAGACTGGGGGAGGAACTTCTTAAGAACTCTTCTGAACAATATAAGGAGGGATAGGGACGGCGGAGGAGTGGTGGCACAGGGCAGAGAAGACTGTGTAATCTTGTTTTATCAGGGTAAAGTATAATTCCTAAGAGGAATATACAGTTTTAAAGGATACACTTCATCAAATAGAAAACAATGGAGGGAGACAGGAAATGGAACTACTTGTTAAAGGTGGATACCCTGCACTTTCTCAAACTTCTTTGATGGTCCTCACCATGTGCAAGAGATAGGCTTCTTAACCCTGTCCTCCACCCAGCCATCCCTAAATGGAAGACACCCCAATATTAAACAAGATGACTTAGCCACAGCCACGCCCCTCCGAGCCCTGGCGGGTGGAATCCCAGGGGCAAGGTGTTTCAAAGGAAGAGCCCGCATCTCCGGGCAGAGCAGGGACCACATTCAGGGTGTCAGCCGTCTCACATCAAAGGTGCGCCAGCCCCGCGCTGGCAACCACAGGCGGTTTTATGAAATGGTTCTCTGCCCTTCTGCAGCGCCTTTGATCTCAGAGGGCTTTACAAACATTAATTAGACCTCCCTACCACCCCTGTGAAGTAGCAAAGTATACCTGTTCAACATGTAGCCAGGTAAACTGAGGCGTCGCTGACTGGCCCAAGGGGCCACCCAGTGAGCTGGGCTACACCCCAGAACTCCTATCCCTCAGCTCTTCCTTCCTGGTCAGGTTGGCGTCCCAGCCCTCTTCCTTGTAGGCAGCCAGTCTTCAGCTTCCCGACTGGCCTCCAGCTAACCCTAGGTAACCCTAGGTTTATAAAGGTCAAAGGGGTCACCTCTCAATCCCTCACCCACAGACAGAGTCTGCAGAAACAGTTGTCTAAAAATCAGGGTCTCTGCTTTAGGCCTTGATCTCCCCATTCCCAAGCCCAAGCTGGCAGACACTCAGAAGTTCTAGTCATTCCTGGCTCTCCCCCATCACTATTACCAAACACAGCTAAGTATTAGGTACTACGTTCACTTCACTCATTCCTTCTTCCTAGCAGCTCCAACCAAGCCCTTGACTGGAGTCAGCTGGCTTCTGGCGACCCCGTGTGCAGAGTAGACTTACTCCATAGGGTCTGCTGGGCTGTAATCTTCATGAAACCCAGGTCTCCCCCCGACACCCAGCACCACTGGATAGACTGGAGCCATCAACCTTTATTTAGTTTGGTACACAAGTACAACTTCTGTGCCACCCAGAGGGAGGGCCCTATGCAGAAGAGTGAGCTGCTGAGAAAGAGGCAGAAGGTGACGTTTTAAGGGAGACAAGAGTCCCAGAGTTTTCTCTGAGGAAGAGAATACTTCCAAGAGAGCCAGGATATTCCTATCAAGTTAGTTCCAAGGTTCTTAAGCACCGGTTGAGACAGAGGAGTGACACCACCATCACCCAAGGGGCCTCAAAGTGTCCCAGCTCTACCACAGCCCAGAACTCAATGAACCCCGGCTTACTTAGAAGAGGAAACATTATCTTGGCTGATGAATAACTGAATCAGTGAATGAATGCATACCTCAACGAGTCTAACCCTCTCATCACCAAACTTAAAGCAAGGCTTGGAACAGTTGAGTGGCCTGATTTAAGAGACAAGGACAGAGACTTCTCAATCTGCCAACGGACACTGGCCACCTAAGGGAGCTTGACCCAAGCAAGCAAAACTCGCCCAATACCTCCCCCTGCCTGTTGCTCTTCAAAGGTGTCAGACCATCAGATCCAGTGAGAGACAAGAGTCCATATAGCAAGTACCCAGCATCCCAGATGTGTCTAACACTCCTCCCCAGAGGACCCTGTGCAATGTGACCACACAGCATCCAGCTGCAGGGTCTCCTGAAGGCTGAGGTGGGGTGGCTTAGCCATGGACTACTGACCTTGAGCTTTCAAGCACCTCCAAAGGCTGAAAGGTACCAGGTGCCAGCCCCCTTCTTATCATCTCTTCCCAAGAGGCAGAACAGGGCTCGCTCAGTTGTACAACTAACTGATCAAGAGTTTAGCTGCTGTCTACTGCCAAGTCTCTTCTCAACCAGTAACTCAAGACCAAACATTTTACCAAGAGCTTAGGCACTTTAGAATGTCAGTGCTAATCCAAATTAGCACTCCTATCTACAAGGTGGGGGTGAAAATCTGGATAATAACTCACTTAGGAATCTGGTCTTGGTGCCCCGAGCCTCAAAGGCAGTGGGTGACAGGAGCCTTGGCTTCTCAGTCCCTCTCAGAGCTCCTCCAGCCTCCAACCTGACTGCCCTCAGAGAATTTCTTTCACAAGGGCTTGGCCTGTCTTTACACAACAGGGTCTTCCCCCCGCACCCCCCCTCTTTTTTTTTTGTTTCAAACAAAATGTTTTGGGTGAGTAACCAGCTGTCTGAGTTTCCGCTTGACAGGTTAATCACTTCCTATTGGTTGAACAGGAGGACTTGTTTCCCCCCCTGGAAATGGCACATTCCTGTCTTTGTGGCTTCTCTGTTTACACACATTTTGCTACCTAATGTCAACACTTGCTAATGAATAAATATATCACTCTACTCTCCGAAAATGAGGTCCTGGCCTGGCAGAATGACTGCTGAAATCCTGCTAATAGATTTAGCCCAGCATCTACCTTTGCAGGAAACCCGAGACAGCGTGGTCCTTCCTGTCTATAGCTTGAGGGGATTCCAAAGCCAAGAGACCTCTTTCTCTATTATTCTCTGAAGGAGAACTCTTGAATTTGTCCAAGGACGGAAAAACCAAAAAGAGGGCAGAGCTAGAGCTGGGTCCTTGGAGGACTAACCTCTTGAAAACCTCTCCAGCTTCTTATTTAAGCCCAAAAGCTCAGTCAAGTGAAGCTCTGAGAAATGAGAACTTGGGCATTGTTGCTGGAGTGCATTCCCGCAAGGAGATCTGGTTAGCTTCTTATTAATGACCATTTATCTGCTGTTTTGTAAACTAAAAGCAAAACATCACATGTTTTGCAGGCCAATTATTAGCAGGCAGTGGGGCAGGCAGGATCACCCTCTCTACCTGAAGGGGAGGGGGGGCAGTCCTGGGAGGCTAGGCTCAGCACAGGGCTTCGGTTACACTGTTCATTAAAGTATTTAATTTATGACAACGCCCCAGCAAAACTTTTAATTAGTGGAGGGGAAAGGCCCAACAGTCAAAACCCAGGAGGCGGAAGGACTTGTACAATTCCTGGAGCCAAATGGTGCCCAACCGTCCACTTCTTCTCCCAGAACTTTGGCAAAAATAAATAAAAAGTGCCACCACCCGCCAGCACCATTCTTTAGCAAATCGGCAAAAGTTGCAAGGCTTACTTACTACTTTGGGACAAGGCATCTCTCAGGGTCAGAAGGGGATCTTGGAAACTGGGGCTCCTTTTCTCTTGAGCTGCTCACTTTTGCTGAGCCCCTCCCCCACTCCCCCACCTCCTGTTAAATCCACTGGGTGAGGCCCTGCTCTTGCAGCCAAAAGTTGAATGCAGACAACCGGACCGCAGCAGGGCTGGAGCCAGCTTCTACTGGCTTGTGCCCTGGCATCCCTAACAAAGCAACAGGCAGGCTGCTGAAAACTTTCACGACCCCAAGCAAGAATTCAGAGAACTCCGGAGAATGGTGGCTTGCAGGAAACAAGAGCTACTAGGCGTTCAGTTGCCTCAGCTCTCAATGGCTCGTAAGTCCTCCCTTTCCACCCATTAGCCACTCTTTCCCACTGCCTCTCCTGGCACTCCCAGACAAGTATGAACACTTTCCCATCAGCCTGGCCTCTTTGGCTCCCCTGTCCTGGGTGCGTGGATCAAAGCTCCCACTGCTAAGGCTGGGGCAATTTCGGTCATGGAGTGCAAGCACATGAAGGGACAAAATGCAAAGCACATCTCAGAGACATCTTTGGTTTAAAACAAAATCCAATTCCAACCAAAACTCAGAGAAAAATCTGTCGAACTTCCAAGAAAACACATAGAAAAAGCTGTCCAGCCCGCTGCCCGCCCGGGATTCTGGACACTCTGGGTCTAGGCTGGGGGCGCGGGAAAGGGGGGGATAGGGAAGAGATATTTTTAAAAACAACTACTCACCAGTTGGTTTGAGAAAATCCATCGGATATCTGGAGTAAGGAGGAGGGGGAGACTCTGGAATTTAAAAAGTAAGAGAAAATAAAGGCCGAGCCATGAGAGAGAGATAGAAACTTATGATAACAGAGGCATTCTTTGAGCCCAACTGTTTGTCTTAGCTGTGGGGGTTGGAGGCAGGGCCGCGAGGCGGTGATTGCCTTGATATTTAGCTGTCAGATAAACAAAAGAGGCCGCCTGGCGCCAGCCGCGGCGCTGCGCTCCTCCACGTCTGCGGCCGCCGCCGCGCTCGACCAACCCGCCTGGAAAGCACCGGTCCGGACCCAGCTCGGCCCGACCGCGCACCGCACGGGTCAAGGGCAGGGGCGTGCGCCCAGGCGTCCTCCGGGCACCCCCGCCGCCCCCTGGGCGCAATCCCGCTCCGCCGGAGGCACTGGCTTCCTCTAGCCCAGCCCACCCGGGAGGGGAGCCCCAAAAGTATCCGGATGAACTTGAGAGGTGGGGGTGGATGTGAGCCTGCCGGGGGTGGACGTATGCAACGCTACCACATCGTGAACCGGGCGGTGGGAGAAGGAGGCCGGGAGGATGAAGGGTCTGAGTTGAACAGCCCAGGCCCTGGTACTGCAAAGGGCAACAACGTCCCCAAAACTCTGGGGCAAACAAGTCTACAGTCGGTCTAAAATGTTCTATTCCGGGAAGAAAGCAAAAATCAGGGAGCCCCCACTTTGTCTGCTCTCTTTCAGCCTGGGACTGGCAGAGTTGAGGTGAGGCCTTCCAACCGTCACTGCCCCACACAGCCTAGCACCCCAGACCGAATGGCGGGCCCCATGCGCTCGTCGTAGCTCTCCTTATTTACTAAAGGAGAGGAGACCTCGCAGCCTTTACAAATGCTCGTTCTTGCCTTCCTTGGCGGGCTTGGACGGAACCCGACTCAGCCACACACCTCAATGCCTTTCCGGGTACAGGAGAGGCGGGACCGCCCCTTTTCTCTGCACCCCCTTATTGGTGCAAAAGTGGGGGTGCCCGTCTTCTACCTGCATGTCTGTTAAGGTGGCTTGCAAATGCAATGTCAAAGACCCCCTCAGGGCAAGAACCTGGAAGGGAAGCCCCAAGGACTGATTCTCTCCCTCCTCTGCCTTTTCCTCCACTCTTCTCCCAGGACGGAAAGCACACTTTCCCCCAGAAGAGGTAGCGGCATAAGCACGCGGAGCAGGGGGGCTCTGCGCGCAAGGCTGGAGAGGGTGGTCGCAGAACTTCTTACCTAGTTCGCAGAGTCGGCTAAGGTGATGGGGGTTGCAGCACACCAACTCGGGGTTGATCTTCCCGTAAGATTCACAGCAACACAGCCTCTTGACTTCCGAGGAATGCCTGAGATCCGGCCACCTGAACACTTTGCACAGCAGGAGGGGGAGCGAGTAGGCCGAGGGCGGCTGCGCGGGCTGCGGGCCGCCGGGCGCCCCCGGGCCCAGCCTGCAGTCCAGGCGGCCGGGCAGCAGGAGGCACGCGGTGCGGGTCCCGCCGCGGGACTCCACGGCCTGAAGCAACAGCTCCAGCTGCCGCTCCTTCAGTTTCTTAAGCACCGAGTGCGTGAGCGCCTTCAGATCCGCCTCGGCGCCCGCGGTCGGGCCGGCGCCCGCGGCGGGGGGATGGGGGTGGTGGTGACCTTTGGCACCTCTGACCGCCTTGCCCATGCAGCAGCCAGCCCTGCCCGCGCCGCCAGCCCCATGCGCTCGGCTGTCCGTCGCCCCTTCCCCCCGCGGCTCTCCTCCGCCGCTGCCGCCTCCCCCCGCGCCCTCCTCCTCGTCCTCGCCGCCGGGCGCACGGCTCCTCCAGAGACGCCGGACGAGCGCAGATCGTTTGGTCCTGAACATGCGGGGAGAGGAGGCGAGGAGAAAAGTCGTTTGCCGGCTAAGGAGCGAACATGACCTCCGCACACCATGAAGAAGTCGGGCGCCGAGTTGGGGCAGCAGGCGCAGGCGACAACAGCAGCAGCAGGGGCCCGGGCACGAGCGGAGGCGGCCCGAGGGGCGCTCTGTGGCATGCGCCAGTCTCCCGGAGGCCGAGGCGCGCGCGGGGGCCCGGGGGCTCCTGCCGGGGCTCGGGGGCCTGCGCTCCGGCTGCCCCACCCCGCGCGGCCCGCGCCCTGCGCGGCTCTGGGGCCCCGGCGCGCCCCGGAGGAACGCGGTCGCCGCTTCCCTGGGGGCGACCGAGCTTGCTCTCGTCGGCGCCTCCCGAAAAAGAGGCCCCCACAAAGCGACTCCCGAGTGTCGAGCTCGCCAGCCTCGGCTTCCTACATGGAATATCCACAGGGGCAAAAAAACCGAAAGGCTGTGCTGTTGGAGGGAGGAAAGAGGCTCTTTGCCCCTTGCTAAGCAACTTAATTTGGGGGTGGGGAAAAGCAGGCAATTAAAAAAAAAAGGCAGGCACGGGATTTATTTTTTTCCCTCTATATCCTTAGTAACCGGATCTCCTCGAATTCCGTGCACACGAAGACTCAGAGGAGGGGGCCGAGTGGACTTCACCCCGCATGAGATGTCTGGCGAAATGAGGCTCTCTTAAAAAGCTAAGAACCAAAAAAATGCAAAACACCTCCTCGCACCCCACGTCTAGGGGCGTCCGGTTAGAGTTGAGGTTGAAATAAAAATGTTTACAAAGTAGAACAAGATGTTTGAAGGGGTGAAAAATCGTATCCACGAGTTACATCCCCCCTTCTTTCCTTGCAGAGCCCTGCTGGTCTTCCTCTCCTTTTCTTCTGCCAGGAAAAAAAAAATCGTGTATTTTTTTAATCCACAGAAAGCTTTGGCTCGATGGCTCCAATCCTCCGCATCTGGGTATTCGAAAGGAGTCTGGTCTTGCCTCCTGCGCTCCCGGGGGCCCTCGGCGGGACTTCCTCGGGCTGGCGGGGGCGCAGGGCAGAAGATGCTGCGGCGGCGGCTGCGCCTGGCTGGGCTGACAGCGCGGGGGAGGGCGGCGCGGCGGCGGCGGGGCCCCGGCGGGTCGGCGCGCTCTCGCCCTCCCGGGGCGCAAGCTGCTAGCTCAGTGCGGGGGCTGCCGGCGCCCCCTCCTCTGACCGCGGCTCCCCGCTGGGGCTCCCCGCATAGGCTGCTCGCCCCGACTCGGCGGCGGCAGGAGGCCCCGCTGTCCTCGCGCCGCCTCCTCCTCCGAGTCTGCTCGTCGCTCCCCGGAGCCTCCTTGTCCCCCGTCCGCCCTCTCCTGGCGCTCGGATCCCGCTGCTGCCGCCGGGGACTCGCAGCGCCGCACTCCGGGACTCCGCGGCCGGGCGCTGGGCGGCTCGGCGCCGGCGGGCTGGCTCCGTCTCGGACAGCTTTCTCCGGCGCGGCGAGCGGACCGAGCACGGCGCCCGGCTGGCTCGGCTGGCGCGGATCAGGGACAGGTTCCTCCGTGCGCCGAGCTAGCGAGCGAGTGTGCCCGAGGCTCGCAGCCTCC
>NW_006399853.1:2688275-2702459 GCF_000299155.1 Elephantulus edwardii
CCCCCTCCCCGGCCTTGGCTCAGCTGGTTCCACTGCGCAGTGGCGCGCCCGGCTCCGGCCTCGTCACGTGGCCGTCTAGACACCCTGTCGCTTTAAAAAAAAAAAAAAAAAAAAGCGATTGTGTTTCGCAAACAACAGATCGGGTTTCTAAAAGCTATTTCTCTGCCCCCACCCGCCACTGCCACCCCTCCCAGGTCTGCAGAGGGGGGAAAGTGGGAGCGGGGGGAAGTGGGGCGCAGAGAGGCGCCCCGGATCGCCGTCCGAGTGGAGGAGGAATGCAGCCGCCGCGAGCAGCACGCGGGCATCGCCCGGAGTTGGGAACTGGAGGAGCCGGTCGCCGGCCTGACCTAGACCTGGTCCCCGAGGCTCGCGGTCTCTGCCCCGCCGCTCCATTCATTCGTTTTGTTTAAAGGCCTGGCGCTGGCTCGCGGGCCGCGCCGGCGGGAGGGGGAGGAGAGCGCTGTCTCCGCTGAAAAGACATTTACACCGGACTGGACCGAGGCGCTGGGAGTGTGCGCTGGAGGGAACAGCCGGGCCGCCGAGGGCGGGAGGCGGCGCGAATGTGACCTCAGCGGCGGCCGCGCGCTCCCGCCCGCCGCTCCCGCTCCGGGCTCCGGTTTCTGGGACTGGCTGCAGTAGTGCGTCTTGTGCACAGCTCTGGAATGCGTCCGGCCTGCTGACGCGCCGCGAGGGGCTGCAGCCCGGCGGGCAAGGAGGGAGCGGGGGCTCGCCCACCCGCCAGCCGCCCAGCGAGTTGCCTCCAGGGCTCGGAAGACCTCAGCCAGCCGCCGCCGCCAGCCTTGAGACACTGAGCAATTACCCCCGAGCAATGTGCCTGGGGCATGCGTATGCGTTCAGGGCCTGCTTCGGGCCCCCTCCCCTCCCCGGCTTCGGAGATTTTCAAGGTGCTTAGGGTCAGAGAGTCATGCCTTGACCCCCATGGGAGGGAGACGTATACCCAGCTCGGAGGTCACTGCCTAGAAATGAATGGGTAAGGCAAGCATTGGTAGGGACAAGACCTGAAAGCTTGGAAACCGAGGGTGCTAAGAAACGTAATGACTTAAGTATACACGCATCGGTAGCAAGGCGGCTACTAGTTGGCATGGTGATTCTAATCTCACATCGTATTCAGTGAAATACGATTTTCAAAAGTCATTAGAATCGTGAGATTAGCCCAACAATGAAACTCATAGGAGGTTTTAAGGTATCTTTAGAAACGCCAAAACGTACTACTATTTCATCCCTCCGGCGAAATTAGAAATTCTCCACACACCGATGAATTTTGGACGCTTCTGGAGCTGGGGCCTCTTTCACAAATGAGTGTGTGGCGTGCAGTAGCTCCTTAATAAATAGCTAAAAACCGGCGCTGAGAGCTAGGTGAGACTTCAAGAGACATTTGGACCACTTCCTACCTTCCTAACCCCGCCCCCCCAGGTGTCGCAAAAAAAGCACCTTTGGAGACCTCACTGGGAGAGGAAATGAATGAGCAATACTGGTTACAGAAGCATCTACCTGGAAGGACGTTCTGAAGAAGACAGCAGGAGGCCTGGCAGCCCAGTTTGTAGGAAGGAGACACTTCTAAACATTTCATTTTATAAATCCACAGAGGCTGCAATTGTCTACGATCTTCATTTTGTTGTAAATAAAATATTCCTTCTTTAAACTGTATAAAACTTTCTGAAGAAAACAAGCCATTTGCAAAGACAGCCCAGGAGAAAGGGGATGAGGGGAAGTCTGGTTCTGGGTGGCTCCATCAAGCCTGGGCAGGTCCCAAGCGGGAAGGGACAGAAGTGAGATTTTTGAGACGTCTGGGAAGCATCTAACAGATGCACTTCTGCAAGGTGTAGAAGGTACCAGACTGGAAGTCGGCCTGAGTTCCTGTCTCTCCCACTCACTAGTAAAACAACTTGGGTACTAAGGACCCATAAAGTAGGCAGCACTTGACAGGATTTGAAGAGTTTCCCCTCTTCAGCTCTGGACCTCACTAACAGATCTTGAGTTTTCAGGAGTGACTAGGGCAGGCCACAAAATGGCAGGAAGGACTTAAATAAACTGAGCAAATGTCATCCTTCCAGTGAGTTTCTTGGCAAACTAGAAGAGAAGCTCTTGGAAATCTTGGCCAATGGTGCTTGATGTGCTTTGCCACGAGAGGCCAGAGCCCACAGAGGCAGGGAGGTTTGGAAGGTGTGCCAGGAGTGCGACCTGACTTCACGGCTTGTCTGGGTGGGGCGTGCGTACTCGGCAGTGTGCTCCCATCTGGTATGACTGTGGATGTTTTCATTCAGGTGTCATGCCTCTCTGGCCCTCTGCACTTGGCCCTCCTCCATATTACTAGTCTAGGTAGAAGGTGCAGGTGGGGTGCTGCAAGATGCTACAGAGGTTGGATCTGGGCTGCTTCGGAGGTCCGGACACCCCCTAAATCAGTTAATATCCCATGACTTCCTCCACGCCAACCCCACCCACCCCATTCTTCCTCCTTTCCAAGAAAGATACCGGGGCTGAGGGGCTCCTGGCAGGCTTCTATTCCTACACAAAAGTCCCTTTTTTCCCATTCAAGGACATAAATGTAACAGATGAGCTCTGCTTCTCAAGATTGTTCTAAGCCTCTTTAAAAAAAAAAAAGTTTAGGAGTTCACTAAACTATTGTGAATGAGTTTGATTCTAATCATTTGCTGGCAGGGAATATGGAATAAAATATCTCATTTGCAGTTGTTTATTTCCTGTTGTGGCTTCTATTTTCATCTTTTAGTCACTTTGGTGATAGTAATCAAACTCTAATCATGGTGCAGCCACAAGTCCCGGGGACCAAAATAACTCACACTGGCGATGGGTCAAAACAAGGATGGAGTTGGCTAAAGACCTTGCTGGCTACTTCATCACTCCTGCCAACTCCCAGCCCCCCTGCACCTGGAAGAATCAGGGGCAGTAAGGATGGGCGATCAGTTGACCTTCCTAAATGAACCCAGCAAACCCCTGGAAGTTTCTCCAAGCCTGTGGTCAGGCAGCCCTAGTGTACCCTCAGAAGGGAAGCAGCAAAGGATGCAAAAGACCCGTGAGGAACCTTGACATCTGACAGAAGATGTGGGGGTGGGGAGCAGCCTGGCTGCAGAAAGAAAACACAAACCTTGTTGTTGTCATGGAGTCAGAATGGACTCAGCTGACCATCTGAGCAGGTCTCCCGGCCTGTAAATAACGCTGGAGGAGACTGTCCATCTTCCTCCCCTTGAGCCTCTGATGGCTTCAAACTGCCAGAGATAGAAGCCTTTGAGTTAACTAACAATTCCCTAGGGATCACACCACTAGAGCTCAGAGAAAAAAAAAAAGAAGGGGGGAGACTCCCTGGAATTCTCAGCCCCTAGCAACAATGCTGAAAATAAATCCTGTTTGGGGAAACAGGAGTCCTGATGGTACAGTGGTTAAGCACCTGTCTGCCACCTCCCCCCAAAAGTAGGTGCTTCAAACCGACCAGCTGCGGGAGGGCAGTGGCGTCTGCTGTGAGGTGCACACCCTTGAATACCCTGTGGGCCCGTCCTGCTCTGTCCCACAAGGTTCCTCTGAGTCACAATTGACTCAAGGGCAGTAGGAGGGAAAACGAGGGCTCTCTTTTCAGTTCTTGATTGTCAGTGGTTCCAGAAAGAGAGAGAGCAGAGAGGGCCCCAAAAGTGGGTGAGGATGCCTGTTGGTGGGGGGAGTAAGGACAGGGGTGAGGCAGTAATGAGGAGTTTTGTGCTTGCAAAATTCCAAAGAAGAAACAATTGAAAAGAGAAGAGAGGGGAAAAAAAGTGTTGGAAAATGTGGACATTTCTTGCATAATCAACTCCAGAAAAATGTGTGAGTGATTCCTAAAACATTCTTAACTGGCACCGATACAAATGAAAGCGAAGGTTTATGCAAGGATGAACGCTGGAGTGTGGCTGATGTGACAATCAGCTTTTCCTAGCTTACTTGGGTAGCACAAGGATATTAGAGAATAAAACATATCTAATTCACAATCAAATAAAGATACAACAAGCTGGGACACATCGAGTATTCCTGTAAAGCAGACATGCTGTCAGCCGACCCATGGCATTTACTAGGTGACGGTCGGGGACACTCAGCTAGGTATCGAGGAGTAGGATTGGGGACAAAATAAAATCCACTTTGTTATGGACAAAAACAGAGGAACATACTGAAAAATAAAGGCAAAGAACATCAAAGACATTTTATATATGCACATGCAAAACAGATAATGGCATTGGCTGAACAGTATGATAAACATAACAAATATCACTGAGTTGTACATATAAATAATGTTGAAACGGCAAGTGGTCTGTTACACGTATATATCAACCACATGTGAAATGTAAAGAGTGACTGGCTCTGGTGGCCTAGTGGCAAGAATCTACACTGCAGTTCCAAAGACATGTGGTTCGAATCCACCAGTTGCTCCCCAGGTGATGAATGGACAATCTCCTTCCGTGCCATTACTGCTTCTGAAAACCAGCTGGAGGGTCAGCTACGGGTCGGTTCCGACTCGATGGCACACAACAACATCAACATTTACGTACATGTCCTGGTGACATATGGCTGAGTACTCAGCAACTCACCAAAAGGTCAGAGGTTATAGCCCAGGAGCCACTCAGCAGGAAAGGGTCAGCTGCCTTAAAGATTACAGCCTAGGCAATGTTATAATGCTGTCCCGGTCTGTCATTGAAGGTGTGCTAAGTGTGGGAATTGATAGCACAGAACAATACAGACGTGCAAAACAAAGCAAGCATAAAAAAGCTCCCGTAGATACTCCCTAGTGAGCTGTGATGCTAAGATCACAATGTGCGTCTCCAGGAGCTCGAATCCACTCTGTGTGTGCGTGCGCAGGGAAATCAAATCTTGCATGTTGTGAGAGGTCATCAAATCAACTAAGTACGACTCATTGTGACCCATGAACAATAGATATGAACCTTGTCCAATCCTTCAACACTCTCATCATCTCTGACAGGCGTGAGTCTACGACGATAGTCATTGTGTCAACCCGTCTCGTTGAAGGTCTTCTCTTTCTCTGACTCTGTCTCCCCAAGCATGATGTACTTTTTCCAAAGACTAGCACCTTCTGACAATCTGCCCAAAGTATGTGAAATGAAGTTTTCACCATTCTTGCCACCAAGGAACACCCTGTTTACATTTCCTCCAAGACAGATTTGTTTGTTCTTTTTGGCAGTCTGTGGGGTAGTCTGTACTCTTCTGCAACACCACATTCCAAAGACGTTGGTGTTGCTTTGGTTATTCTTTGTTCACTGTCCAAGTTTCAGATACATAGGAAAGAATTGGAAATGTTCTATAACTCGGGGCAGGTGCACCGCGTCTTTAAACTGACATCCTTGCTTTTCAGAAGTTTGGAGAGAGATCTTTGACAGAAGATTTCCCCATGGCAACACTTGTTTGGACTTCTTAATTGCTGCTACCTTGGATGTTGATTCTGGATCCAAGTAAAATGAAATCATTCGACAATTTCAATCTTTTCTCCACCTATCGTGATGTAGGACTGTAGGAGAACAAACAGGTCTGTCCTAGAGAGGGTGAAGCCAGAATGCTCCTTGGAGTCAAGGATTCTGAAGCTTCGTCTGACATACTTTGGGCATGCTATAAGGAGGGACTGGTCCTTGGAGAGGGACATCATGTTTGGGAGAGTAGAGGGACGGCGCAGGAGAGGAAGACCCTCGATGAGATGGATCGATTCTGTGAGTGGAGTGGTGGGAATAAGTGTGTTTGAGACAGCGAGGTTGGCACAGGATAGAATGGCGTTTAGGGCTCTTGTACATGGGGTCACTATGAGTCGCAAGTGACTCGATGGCACATAACAACAATAACAACATCATGATCTTGCCTTATTCCTCAAAAAGCTCACACTCACGCAGTCGGGTTGGTTCCAACTCAAAGTGACCCCTCCACTGGATTTCAGAGCCTGCATATTTTAACAGTAACAGCCGGTGGGTTTGATCCATTAACCTTTCTGTTAGCAGTCCAATGTACAGCCACCGGGCTACATAATACATAGCTATTAAAAAACACAACAGTCACTACTGAATAATGCAATTACATAATGTAATATTTAGAATTGTAAATAATCCTATAACTAAATAATACATATTGTATTTTTAAAAACTTTTTTTTTCAAATAGAAAGATATGATTTCTTCCAAGAAGAACCAGGTGGCTGTGGGATAGGACTAGGAAGCACATTTCTGTCTATATACATACTCTCTCTACCTTTTGACTTTTGACCCATGTCAATGTGCTACTTATTAAAAAAAGAAGTAAATGTTAAGTGGTTAGAAATCCCTTCCTGCTTGCTTCTCTCATTTCCTGAAATTCACTCCACTGATGTTCTGGTAGGAAAAGGCCAGTTGCCCTATGTAGTCCCTGTGGGTGCGGTGCTGCTGGAGACAGCTTCTCTCTGTGGGGCGGTTACTACTGGAAGACTGATGATGACAATGCTGGCCAATGTGTCATCCCAGACAGCAAGGGCGGAGGCTGCCTCGTCATGATGCTGGCAAGAGCCAAGGAGGAAAGGTGCCAATCCTAATCAGAAGTCATTCTTGATAGCAGTCAGGTACAGTCCTGGCCCGGGACAGACAGCCAAGCAATTTACTGATGTCTCAAGGACGAAGACTGCCCACCCTGAGGAATTAAGAGCTTTGCTTTGTGCAACAGACATGCATTCATGTGATTCTTGATCAATTTCTTCAGGGCTTGTTCAGAGCTGGTGTATGAGACACCAGGTGGGATGGCCCAAGGATTTGAGAACTGCACACTTCTGTCCTCAAGAAGTATATGATTTAGTAAAGGGCTGGAAATACAGGAACAGCCAACTCTCACCAAATATGATCCACGCAAGACTAGAGGCTCTAGGTCTGGACAACAGTAAGTCCAGGTATTCATTCTGTCTGGCTATCTCAAAAAGTTTCCCAAAAGAAGCAATCTAGACCACATTGGACGAGTTGTATCATCAGGCGCAGACACTCAGGCAGCCATTCACATTCTCTCTCTCTCTCTCTCCCCCTCCCTCCCTCCCTCCCTCCCTCTCTCCCTTTCTCCTTCCCTCTCTCATTGCCATTGAGTCCAGAGGGTTTCCAAAGCGGAAAAAAACCACGGTAGGAAATGGTCCGTCTGGAGAATTCTCACTGCTGCTGGTGGATTCAAACCCCTAGAGAGGCGTGACCTGTGAGTTTACAGCGCGACTCCCTGCAGACTAAGCCCACCAGAGCTCCCTGTAGAGCCACTGGAACTATTTAGAAGGAAAACGCACACAAAAAGAAGGTGTTTTCATTTTCTGTCCACCTCAAGCTAACTCTAACCCAAGCCATGAGTGCCGCTTTAAGTATCTATCATTTTATGTGGAGGGGAAATAAACCCAGTTGCCATGGAGTTAATTCTGATTCATGACCACCCCTCCGTGTGCTGGATTAGAACTCGGCCTGTAAGCTTCCCAAGTGGCAGGAGGGTTGGAAGTAGGTTGCCAAGCTTTTCCTCTGAAGTACTTGTGGGTAAGACCTCTAATCTTTGGTTAACAACCAAGCATGTTAACCATGTGCACCGTCCGCGGACTCCGCAGCTTTATAAAACCAATCTAAACCCAGTGCCATCAAGTAGATTCTGATGCATCGTGATAGAACAGAACTATCCACAGGGTTTCCAATACTGTACTCTTTCTAGGATCAGAACACGACATCTTTCTCCTTCAGAGATGACTGGGAGGGGTTCAAACCGCTGACTTTTTCCAGTTAGCAGAGGAGCCATTAACCACTATGTTACCAGGGGTTCTTTTTCTTTAATCTCAAAGGCACCCTGAAGCCTCAGAAAGCAGTGATGGAAGTGAGGGCCTCGGCTTGGGTGGTCTGAGGAGGCTGCTTCCGCACAGCAAAGTTCTCTTGGAGAAAGATATTTCAGGAACAATACTAAGCCATTGATTATTACAGTAACAGTTCTCATCAAAGAAGTGAAAAACCCTGTTGACATCCACTCTTCAAATTAACACTCAGGGATCAAATGTCACTGTGTCAAACTGGCTGACATCACAAAGTGATTCCAGTTTTAATGCAAGTGGAAAGGAAGTGTGTCAAGCATCGAGGTTTGCCTGCAATCACTTGGTCCAGGGATACTTAGAACATGCTCTCGAATGCCAACAGGAACAAACTTATTACAGTTCCAAACTCAAACTCATTGCTGTTAAATTGATTTTCCAGGGGGGTTTCAAAGGCTGTTCAAAAGCTATAAATTGAACAGGACAAGATTGACAATCTTTTTTCCTCAAAGCATCTAGTGGATTCAAACCTCCTGCCTTTTGAGTTCGAAAGAACCAAAAAAAAAAAAACCCAAACAAACAAAAAAACAAAACCGGAGGCCGTTGACATCAAATGGCTGCCACATGTCTGGAGCAGACTCCGTTTTGTCTTAAATCCTTGTTCCTGCTTTCTAAAGTATGAGCATTGCTTTTGGGCAAAGATATTTTGCAGACAAATGTGGTTACACTTGATTCCAAGAAGTATGTGCAGATTGCTCTGGAGGAAGTACTTGCCTTCAGGAAGAATCTGTTCACAAATAGGTGAACAAATATGAAGAAAGAGCTGTGTATGCGGCTGCTATTTTGAGAAAAGAAATATTTGGTCAAGACCCTTCAGCTCACAGCAGCCCTGCAAGGGACAGCATAAGCTGCACAGTGGCTGGTGGTTTCAAACCACCTACTTTTTGGTTAACAGCTGAACATTTTACCACTGCACCACCAGGAAGCCTTTGAGTTGTTTTTAGGTGCCTCAGAATCGATCCAAACTCACAACACCCCCGTGTGTCAGATTAGAACCGCTCCATAGGATTTTCTAGGCTGAAATCCTAACGGGAGCAAATTGCCAGGTTTTTCTTTCATGGAATCACTGAGTTCAATCCACCATCTTTTCAGTTAGCAGCCCAGTGTTTAATCTCCACGCCACCGCCGTTCTATGAGTTTTAAGATCCCTTGACAAAAAAAAAATTTCTTTTCTGCCCCATAAGAGAGTGAGAATTTCGTATAGGGAAGCATTCAGTTTTAGCTTATTCACATGTTGTTGTCATTATGTGCCATCAACTCATAGCTGACCCTCCAGGAGGTTTTTAGAGACAGTTAATCACACGGGAGGAGATTGCCCATCTTTCTCCCGCAGGGCAACTGGTGGATTCGAACAGCAGGATTGCAGCACAGCTTCAGTCTCATATTGTTATTATTGTTGTTAAGTGCCATCCAGTCGTAGTCAACTCACAGGGACCCTATGAACGAAAGTCCTCAACATTTGTGTGACTTTCATCCTTTCTCCAAGTTCATAGGGTTTCCGAAGGCAAGCTGTTACGGAAGTGGATGCCACTCTTGCTTCCAAGCTTGTTTTAATTAGGAGCTCCCCCAAACACTGTCCACCATGGGTGACCACTAACGCATTTGACCCATCAGTGTCACAGTGTTCAGCTTCACAGCGACCACAAGTTACTGCTGTAAGGCGAGTGGACACATCAGGGCTATACGACCTTGAATGTTTGAGCAAAAACAATGAAAAACAGGCCTGAGGGCCGCGGATTAAAAGTCACCCACCTTTGGCTTGATTCTCATAGGCTTCATTCTCATGTTGTTGTTGTTATGTGCCGTCAAGTCATAGGACCCTATGTACAACAGCCCTAAACTCTGCTCTATCCTGTGCCAATCTCATTGCCTCTGACACACCCATCCCGATTACCCCAGTCACTGAATCAATCCACCTCATAGAGGGTCTTCCCCTCCTGCGCTGTCCCTCCACCCTCCCAAGCATGATGTCCCTCTCCAAGGACCTGTCTCTCCTTGCACCATGCCCAAAGTATGTCAGACGAAGCCCCAGAATCCTTGCTTCCAGGGAGCAGCCTGCTTTAACCCTCTCTAGGATGAATCTGTTTGTTTTCTTGGCAGTCCATGGTACATCCAATACTCTTCTCCAGCACCACAGCTCAAAGGCGTCAATTCTCCTTCTATCCTCCCTAGTCATTGTTAACTCTTTGATGCATAACAAGTGATTGCAAAGACCATGGCCTGTATCAGGCGCACCTTAGTCTCCAGAGAGACTAAGTCTCTTGAGTACTTTGGAGAGGTCCCTAACAGCAGACTTTCCCACTGCAATTCGTTCATTTTCATAGACACTCAAAAATGAATTAAAAAAAAAAGAATTAAAAATAGGTGAGCTCTTGTGGCCTAGTGGCAAGAAGCTGCACTACAATCCAAGAGGTGCATGGTTCGAATCCACCAGATGCTCTGCTGGAGAAGGAGGAACAATCTCCTCCTGTACCAGTCAGATCTGATTTGACGGTACACAGAAAAAATTAATAAAATAATTTTTTTAAAAGAATTAAAAATAGCAAAGCAATCAACATTGTCTCTGACACTAACTAGAACTGGTTCTTTCTCACTGTTTGCTTTTCAGCCAAATTCCTCACCTGCCCTTCAAGTCAAACTCCTGGTCCTGTCGGGCAGCCTCACTTACCAGAGTGCTTCCATCTTTGCTGTTTCTGACTTTCATTCTACTTCTATCTTTCCCCACCCGCTGACAAAAGTCATGAGAGGGTGTGCTTGGTGTTTGTGCTAGTTGAGATCTCAGCAAGGAGACATGTGTAATGATGAATCAGACCCGGACAGCCTGCAGAAGAGTGCAGCAGGCTTCAGTCGCAGAACATTCATCTGCAGCCAGGGAAGGAGTCAGGGTGACCACACATGCTGCCTCTGGCACATTCTGGGCCCATCAGAGGAGCCTCTGCCCTGTGAGTAATGGTCAAGCAATCAGGACTGCAGGGCAGGGCAGAGCTCAAGGGACACGCAGCCCCATTTAAGAGTTAAATGTGAAACGCTCTCCTGCCGTTACTAACTTGGAGGCCTTAGGAGAGAAATTCTGTTCCTGTCTTTCCACTTCCTCATGCAACCGGGGTGCTCCTTAGGGCAAGGATGGTGAAACTCTGTCTCACATTCTTTGCGCATGTTCTCAGGAGGGGCCAGACCTTGGAGAAAGACCTCATTCTGTGAAAGGTAGAGAGGGTCTGAAAAAAAAAAAAGGAAGACCCCCCTTCACCCCAAGGAGATGGCTTGGACACAGTGACTACAACAGTGGGTTTAAGCCTGACAGGGTTCTTGAAGATGGCTGCCAGATAGGGCAAGGTTCCACCAGATCTGTAGTTCCTAAGGGTCCTTGTGAGTCATAGTCTCTCTCCAGCACCTAACAACTTCCTCGTGCAACAGACTGAATAACAGTGCCTGTTAAGTGTACCAGAGTCCAGCAGGGCTCGAGAACAAAGTCTTCACTGTGGGGGGTGGCGGAGAGAGGCGACAGAGTAAGTGCTGTATAAACCGATTGTATCCAAATGCTAATCATCGCCATTCTCATGGATTTGGGGAAGGAGCCACCCAATAAGCCAACCTTCAATGGAGAGGAAATGAATTTTCAGAGGAGATAATTGTTCAACTGATAGGGTAATGAAGGAGGTGACCACCTTGTCCAGTGATGAGGGTTTAGAAGACCCTTTGAAACCAGCATCAAGAGTATAAAAACAAATAATAGGAAATCTTTTTCTTCCTTTCTGAATGGGAGAAGGATTCGTGAGGGAACACGACAAATGTTGCTACTCCTTTTTGAACCCTATGATGTGTCCTAGGTATTTGGCTGGGTCCTGAAAATAACTGCTGGTAATGATATGGAGGAGGCCTGGCGGTGTGGTGGTTAAGGAATTGAGCCCCACAGTCAGCCTCCAGGGGGCAAAAGATGAAGCAATCAACTCTCATAAAGATTTACAGTCTCAGAAACCCCCAGGCAATTCAACTCAGTCCTACAGGATGGCTATGAATTCGAATCAACTTGTTGGCAGAGGGTTTGGTAATTATGACTGGCAATGAGGAAGAAGGACAAGGTTTACCATCAAAATAAATAATTACGGGCTGTGTGGTAGGAGTGGGCAGCTCTGGAGGAGCAGTGAGATTTACCTCAGCTGAGCGCCATCTGGATACCTGGGCTCTCCTTGGAAGACTCTCCAGGCCAGTGGGATATGGTGCGAGTTAGTAAACGACTAGTGTCTGGTAGACCAGAAAGAGAAAGATAAGGCCAATGCAGCAAAATGAGACAACAGTTCAAAGGAATTGTAAAGGTTTTAACCATCTGCGGATTCCTCCTCTCCAACCTAAACTCATCCTCCATGATCAAGTTTACATAAAGTAGTATTTTCCCCAAAGCTCTGTGATCCCATGTTTTTCATTTTCTTTACATATTTCAGTCAGTTTTGAGTAGGTAACACATGCATTGTGTCTTCAAAAGGTATTTAAGGGTATAAGGGAAGAAGGCTCCCTCCTTCACACCGCCAGGCCTCTTCCATATCATCATTACCAGCAGTTATTTTCAGGACCCAGCCAAATACCTAGGACACTCCTTCCACCCACCTCCATCTCAAGAGAAGCTGTCATGACCATCAGCATCACAGGAGCTATAAAGGGAGGACCTCTGTTTTGATCTCCAGTGGATAATTCCACCTACCTGTTTGTCATCTCTCCTTGATGTCACAGAGAGACCTCGAACACATCACATCCCACACAGGTCACCTTCCTCCCAGAGAGAGCTTCATCTGCCACCTTCCAGTCAGTGGCTAAGGAAGACCTCTCCCTCACCCCGTACTCAGACTTATCTCCAAAACCTGTCAGTATTGCCTTGAAGATAGCACTCAATCCATCCTCTGTTCTCCAGGCTTACTCACATGATGAGAATTGCCAGACTATCATGGGCCTGTAAGACAGAACAGAACTCCCCAGGAGGGGTTTCAAGCTGTATAGGGGCAGAATGACTCATGTTTCTATTGCATTGATCAACCCAGACATCTCCAAATGTCTACTCTAGGCTTAAGGAGGACATGGAAGTAGAGGAGAAGCAGGTTAAGTCCCACCCTAGCAGAGTCTGAGAAGTCACTTGACAGGTGAGCACGGCCTTCCTTCCTCCAGCTCAGTGGTGCATCTTGCAGGAGGACGCACTCCACAAATCCAGGATCCTGTTGTCCTCCCTGCCTTCCCCCAGGCTTCAGCCCAACATTCAGTTTCTCATGGAACATGCTCCACACTTTAAAGGATCAGGACAGCACACCAGCCACTGTAGCCGAATTCTTCAATTAATATTGAGTGTTCCTATTAGGCATATGAGGTGGATTGATTCAGTGACTGGGATAATCGGGATGGGAGTGTCAGAGACAGTGCGATTGGCACAGGACAGAGCAGAGTTTAGGGCTGTTGTACATACGGTTGCTATGAGTCGCAAGCGACTCGACGGCACATAGCAACAACAACATTAGACATCTGGCAAGCTTGGTGTGCTGTGCGTGGTTGGAACAGACATTCCCTTTCTCTTCAGGAATATGCATTTCTAGACAACCCAGGAACATCAACATCAAAGAACCGCACAGTCTATCAACTGCAAGAGCAAACTGGAGACGTGCCTGAGGTCTTTGTCACAAACTGAGTGGGCAATTCCCTCCCAGGAAGTACTACTTCTCTGAGCCTGATTGACAATAATGCCTTATCTTCCTCCTGAGCCTGGAGTGCTTGTAGATATCAAGTGAGATCAGGCAGAACTTTGACAAGTTTAATATGTCATTCTCACATTTCCTCCCAAATGGGAGATGTTTCCTCCCAAATAACATTATTGAAGCCTTTCTTAATAGGCACCCAAAAGGGATCAGGTTTAGGAAAATGAAACCCTGGCATGTCATAATTTGGCCAACGCTTTCGGTCTTCTCAATCACCTGCGATGCATCCGAGAGCTGCGTGGTGAATAAGGATGACAGAAGAAGAATCAATGCCTTTCAGTTGTGGCGCTGGAGAAGAGTGCTGAATATGCCATGGGTTGCCAAAAGAACAAACTGATACATCTTGGAGAATATGCAGCCAGAGTGCTCCTTAGACACAAGGATGGCGAAGCTTCCTCTTTCATACTTTGGACATGCTGCTGCTGTTGTTGTTGTTATGTGCCGTCGAGTCGTTTGCGACTCATAGCGATCCTATACACAGCAGCCCTAAACCCTGCTCTATCCTGTGCCAATTGCACTGCCTCTGACACACCCATCCCAATTACCTCAGTCACCGAATCACTCCACCTCATAGAGGGTCTATGGCTGCCAGATAGGGCAAGGTTCCACCAGATCT
>NW_006399853.1:2704077-2769546 GCF_000299155.1 Elephantulus edwardii
CACAGACCAGTGCTATACCACCTAGAAGAATGTTTGACAGGAAGACAATTTGAACCTGGTTGAGGGCCACAGGCCCGAGGGCCCTTTGGGCTTAAGGCCGCCTCCTGGTTCAAACCCTAGGCCCAGGCTGGCTAGCCTCACTCCAGGGACAGAGCAAACCTTCACGTCAAACACATCCCCAGAAAAGCAGTCCACTCCAAAAGCTTGCCACGATTCCTGCACTCCCACCACCACGCTCCTGCCTGCTGGCAAGGAGAGCTTCCCATGAGCCTGGGAAGGCCCCAGCCAAACCAGGAACAACATGGCCACTTCCTTCTCAGCTGCCTTGGGCTTAAGGCTGCCTCCTGGTTCAAACCCTAGTCCCAGGCTGGCTAGCCTCACTCCAGGGACAGAGCAAACCTGCACGTTAAACACATTCCCGGAAAAGCAGTCCACTCCAAAAGCTTGCCACAATTCCTGCACTCCCACCACCACGCTCCTGCCTTCTGGCAAGGAGAGCTTCCCACGAGCCTGGGAAGGCACCAGCCAAACCCCACTGGAGCGTAGAGCAGCCAAAACACAAGGAAGAATTCAAGATACTAAAGAGCTGAACAGAAGATTCCAAAAGGCAGCTCGGAATGACAAAGCAAAATATTACAATGAAATGTGCGTGGAGCTAGAGTCGGAAAATCAAAAGGGCAAAACTCGCTCAGCATTTCTTAAGCTCAAGGAACTGAAGAACAGATTCAAACCTAGAGTTGCTGTAATCAAGGACATGCCGCTAGGCAAGACTATTCCTTGGAAAGCGACATCATGCTTGAAAAGATGGAGGGTCCACGAAGGAGAGGAAGATCTCAATGAGATAGGTTGGCACGGTGACTTCAGCAATGACACAGCTTGAGTGCGTCAGAGACGATGAGGATGGCACAGGGATAGGGTAGGGTTCAGGTTGGCTGTTCACAGTGAGTTGTACTCAACTCGACAGCACCTAACAAAAACAACAACAATATAGATGCTAGAAGGTCTGTCAGGGGACACTAGGCAGCTATTGAAGAGCCTGGTCTTGATGAGATTATACTATGTGTCCTTAGAAATCATTGTTTTCCTTAGAAATAACGTGATGAGGGGGGAGGGATTGTTTAACAATGAAAGAATTTTTTTACTTTTCCAAATGAAGCCTGCATAGTGGACTCCACTATGACTTGAGGGGAGGGATTGTATAACAATGAAAAACTTTTTCTTTTACTTTTCAAAGAGAAGAGCGAACAGGGAGGAGGGGGTGGAGGTTGGGCAGGGAGAAAAGTGCAACAATGAATGAATGGAAATCCAAAGTCTCTGTAAACTTTCATTAAAATTAAAAAATAATAATAAAAAAAGAAATAATGTGATGAAATCCCAACCCCTAAAGCTCTGAACCTTTCTGAAATACTGCTTTCTTTGTGACATTAATGGACCACCTCAAGGCAGAGTGAATCCTAAACACACTTATTCTTTATCACAGAGACTGTGACAAGGAAGTGAACAGGTGAGAGGGTGGGTGCCGTTACTAAGGGGCATAGATGGTGGCACAAGCACGTTCAGCCCTCCTAAAGGTGAGAACACAAACTCCTGCTATTTAGAGACACCCAGGAGGACAAGCAGACCATCTATCATTGTATTTACCTTTATTGTGCTTTACAGATAGTGTGCTTTTTTAAAAAAAAATGTTAAACCCCCAAACCACATAGGTTTGTGACAGCTATACATTGAGCAAGTCTGTCCACACCATCTTCGCGACAGAATGTGTTCGTTTTGCGTCTTTTTGATAATCCCCACAGTAATTCATGATTCCACTGCACACTTTATAGACTACAGTAGAGTATGGACATTCACTGTGGTTGTTGGGAGCCTTCGAGTGAAGTACAACTCATAGTGACGCTACGAACAAGATCTGAACCCTGTCCTCTCCTGGGCCATCCTCATCCTCTCTGACACACCTGAGCCCACTGCTGCAGGCACTCTGTGAGCCCATGTGGTTGAGGGCCTTCCTCTTTTTCACTTACCTTCCATCTTTCCAAACATGACGTCCTTCTCCAAGGTCCTCTCCTGGCCACATGCCTGAAGTCTATGAGATGACACTTTCTCACCTTTGCCTCCAAGGAGCACTGTGGTTGCACCTTCTCCCAGACATGTTCTGTTTGTTCTAGCAAATTTAAAATAAAAACTCCTATGATTCATTTTATTGCAATATTCCCTTTATTGCAGTGGCCTAGACCGAGCCTTCCATATCTCCAACGTATGTCTGAGACAACATAAGAAAAATATTCAGGGCAAATAGGCATGAATAACTATTGGCCCAGAGAGGTTACAATGTTGGCTATGTGCCTACTACTATGTCTACAAGAAAAGAAAAATCATGTAGAAACACATCTGGGTGATAGAGAGCAGAGATAAGATTTTTAAAAAACTGTTTCATTTATGTACATTTTCTTTTCACTCCCTGTTCTACCCACCAAACTCTTCAATCTCATGATCCACCGCCTCCTCCCCCTCAGCCCCTCTGCCCTCTCCCATTCCTCTTTGTATATCCATACATATCTCAGTGTTTATCCTTCTGTTTTTATACTAATGGTTATAATAATGGTCTTATACAATATTTGTTCTTATGCACTTGAGATAGTTCACTCAGCATAATGTTTTCTAGCCTCTCACATATTATATAGTTGTTGTTTGCCTTTGAATGGAGCACAACTCACAGCAACCCAATGAACAAAAGTCCTGACGCCTTTCTATAACTATCGACATTTATCAAACTTCATAGAGTTTCCGGAGGATAGCTGTTTAGGAAATGGGTGCCACACTCTAAATCGTGAGTCTTGAACACTGCATAATATTCTATTGTGTGAATGTACCACACTTTCTTAACTTAGTCTTATGTTGATGGACATTTGAACTGTTTCCATATTCTTGCTATTGTAATATTGCTGTGAATATTGGTGTACAAATCTCTGTTTGTATCTCAGTTCTGTTTTCCTTGGAGTATATTCCTAGCAGTGGTATAGCTGGGTCATATGGAATCTCTATGTTCAGCTTTTTGAAGACACATCAAAGTGCCTTCCAAAGTGGTTGTGCCATTTTACAATCCCACCAACAGTGTATATGACTTCCAATCTCTCCACATACTCTCCAACATGTATTGCTTACTGTCCTCTAAAGTTTTGCCACTGCTGCTAGGGTGAGATGGTATCTCATTATAGTTTCGATTTGCATCTCTCTTATTTCCAGGGATTTTGAGCATTTCTTCACATGTCTTTTGGCCATTCAAAGTCTTCCTCTGTGAAAAGTTAGAGATGTGCTTTTTGTATTTTTTAGATGTTTCTTCATGTTCTATGATGAACTTGTATTAATTACTTTTCCATGGGAAGTGCAATCCATTTTAAAAAGACTAGCACTTTTGGAAGCGTCTCCCAGATCCCATCTGGATCTGGGTACGCTCAGGAAGTGGTTAACACCAGGCAGAATCCTCAGAATATGCTTTCAATGAGCTCTTCTGGGGCTGAAAGGAGCCCTGATGGCAAAATGGTTATAAGAACTCACTTGTTAACTGAAAGGTCAGTGGTTCAAACTCATCAGCTGCTCTGTGGAAGAAAGATGCGACCGGCCCATTCCCATAAAGACTTACGGCCAAGGAAATCTTACGGAGCTGTTCTACTGGGCCTCATCAGGTTGCTGTGAGCTGGAAGTGACTTGATGACAGTGGTTTTAATTTGGATTTTTCTGGACCCGTCAGATTGTTTATCTGTAAAAAGAGCCAGAATAGGGGAAGGTGAGAGCAGACGGGTGAGGATGGGCGGGGGTGGGGTGGGGAGAAGGTGTGTTAATCATAGGGTCACACAATTTGATGGGTGGAGTGAGGGGTGGGAAAAGGAAATAGGAAAGATCAGGTGTGAAAAACAGTGTGTCCCAACTTTGTAAGTAAACCAGTTGTTGTTGTTGTTATGTGCTGTGAAGTCACTTGTGACTCATAGCGACCCTGTGTACAACAGCCCTAAACTCTGCTCTGTCCTGTGCCAATAGCACTGTCTCTGACACTCCCATCCCAATTATCCCAGTCACTGAATCAATCCACCTCATAGAGGACCTTCCCCTCCTGCGCTGTCCCTCCAACCTACCAAGCATGATGTCCCTCTCCAAAGACCGGTCTCTCCTCACAACATGTCCAAAGTATGTTAGATGGAGCATCAGAATGCTTGCCTCCAAGGAACCACCCAGTTTAACCCTTTCCAGGACGAACCTGTTTGTTTTCCTAGCAGTCCATGGTATTCTCAATACTCTTCTCCAGCACCACAGCTCAAAGGCATCAATTCTCCTACTATCCTCCCTAGTCATTGTCCAACTCTCTGATGCATAACAAGTGATTGTGAAGACCATGGCCTGTATCAAATGCACCTTAGTCTCCAGAGAGACACCATTGCTCTTCAGTACTTTGGAAAGGTCCCTTACAGCAGACTTTCCCATGGCAATGTGACTTTTAATTTCCTGGCTACTGGTACCAAGAGTGTTGACTGTGGAGCCAAGCAAACTAAAGCTATGAACAATCTCAATCTCTTCACCATCCATCCTGATGCTGCCAATTGGTCCAGTGGTGAGAATCTTTGTCTTCTTGACATTGAGCCTTAATCCATATTGGAGGCGGCCGTCCTCAACCCTCTGCAGCAGGTGCTTCAGGTCCTCCTCAGTTTCAGCAAGCAGGGTTGTGTCATCTGCATAACGCAGATTGTTGATAAATCGTCCACCAATCTTGACCCCACATTTCTCCTCATAGAGCCCTGCCTCCCGGATAATCTGTTCTGCATATAGGGTTTTTGTTGTTAAGTGCCGTCGAGTCGCAGGTGACTCATAGCGACCCTATGAAGGAGAGCCCTCAAAACTTGGGTGTCTTTCATCCTCTCTCCAGGTTCATAGGGTTTCTGGAGGCAAGCTATTATGGAAGTGGATGCCACTCCTCCTTCCAAAAATTATTTTTATAATTAAAAAAACAAACAAAATGCCCAGAATTGTACAACGTGGACACTTGTGATTATTATTGTGGTTCTATGACATCTAAAACAGCTTTGTTGAAACTTTTAATTTTTTCCAAATACCTTCCAAACAGTTCGGACATTAGAAGATCAAATCTATTTGTCAGATGTCAAGTTTTCATGAAGACTTGGTAAGAGAAACTTTTTTGTATCTCTTTCCTTCCTTTTGGGTGACAATCGGTGATGGTCTGTGGTGCCCCTTGGCTGCTTGTTGCATGATCGTCCTTGGGTGTGCAGCAGCTGTGCTGACATGTATACAGTTGTTGCCTGAAGATGATGACTTACTGGATGTTCTAGTAAAGACACATACGCTCTGCTGTGTCGTTCACATTTAAACAGGATGTGGTTGGCGAGGATGATTCATATGGGGTTAGCTAAAATGTCCAAAACACCCCCTTCACTAAACATGAAGGAGAGGTAGACAGTGACCCATTGTAACAAATCAACAAAAAATGTTGAAGAAAAGATTCCTTTCCAGTGATAACCAAAACCATAAAGTCCTCAGGAAAAACATTCCCAAAATGTGCCAGTCAGAGAAAGAAAACGTTTAAATACTAGGGACGATTTTCATTAAAAAATCAAATTAAATCATATCCTATCTGCCGATAGGAAGACTCAATCGATTAAAAATGTCAATTTTTTAAATTAATTTTAATGAACATGTATAGAAATTTTGGATTCCCGTTCATTCATTCATTCATTCATTCATTCATTTATTGTTGCACTTTCTAAAAAAAAAAAAGTCAATCTTACTCAAATTTGCATGTCATTTAAGTTTGCCCCCAAACTGTCAATGGAATTATAATCAAGGGATGAGTTATAATCAAGAGGGGACTGCAGGCTCTAGCTAGGAAGAAAATTTAAAAAGAAAAATAAGAGGCATGGATTGTTGTTGTTGAAAACCATCGAGTTGGAACCGACCCGAAGCCGACCCTCCATTGAGTTTTCAGAGCTTGAAATCACACGGGAGGAGGAGATGATTGGTCATCCTGGTGGATTCATTTCCATTTACCTTCAGGATTAGCTCAGTTTCTTCCCAGTAGGCCACTGGAGCTCCCTAAGAGTCACCAAATATTAAGAATCGAGTACTGAATGGTTTCTTGCTGATACACACATAACTAATCTGTGGAAGGTGTTCCATGTCGTCCATTCATAGCGACCTCATGGCCGGCGGTTGGAAACCTCCCTCTCCTCATCACCAGCCTCTCAATTTCCAACATGCTTGAGCCCATTTTTCAGTCACTGTTATTTTGTTGAAAAGTCAACCCACTTTGTGGAAGGACTTCCCCTCTTCCTCGCACCTTCCCCTTTGCCAGCATGATGTATTTTTCGAAGGACTGGCAAGGATGGTGAAACCTTGTCTCTCATACTTTGGACATGCTGTCAGGAGGGACCTATGGAATTTATGGAATAGAATGGCTTAAAATAATATTCTTTTTAAAGAGCCCAGTTATGGTTATATGTTCTGTTTGTCTTTTCTTTATTATTTTCTTTTTCCTTTAGGTTTAATACATTTTTGTCACTTCCCCCCCACCCCATTTACTGAAATAAAAACTAAAAGCATAAATTTTCAACCCTTTTCCTTTCATACTGTATACATAAGACTAAACATTTCTTGGAGATAAAGTGGGTTTGGTTCCAGACCATTGCAATAAAAGCAAATATCACAATAAAGTGAGTCACACGTGTTTTTTGGTTTCCAAGTGCATATAAAAGTTATGTTTACACTATATTTAGTCTGTTAAGTGTGTACCTAGTGTTATGAAAAAGGGTTGAAAAATTGTGACATCAAAACATGAAGTGAGAACATGGTGTAGGAAAAATGGTGCTTAATGGACTTGCTCAACCCAGGGTTTGTAAAAAGGTCTTATCTGAGAAGGGCAATAAAACAAATTGCAACAAGAGGAGAGATACGCCTGCACAGCTCCAGCTGTGGTCCACACCTGTTGATCTTTCCTATTTTCTCTACTGTTCGGCTCAGAACGTGTTCTACTTAGTATTTGATGCAGGGATTACAGACACTTGGTTTTCAATCACTTGGGGGCTTTTTTTCTAGCTTTCTTTTTGCGTTTTCATTTCATAGTGATCAATTGTTATTTTGTGCTGTCAAGTTGGAGCAGCTGGCCCATAGCTGACCCACCAGCAGGTTTTCAGGGGCAGTTAATTCCACGGGAGGAGATAGTCCATCTTTCTCCAGCAGAGGAGCTGGGAGATTTGAACCTCATGCCTTTGGGTTGGCAGTACGTCTCCTTACTAGTAAGTCACCAGAGCTCCCTAGACAAGGGGAACCTTCCATCAGGTGGAGAAACACAATGATTGCAACCTTGGACTCCTAGACCAACATTCACGAAGGTGACGCAGGACTGGGCAACATACTGTCGTGTTTTATGTGCGGTTCCCACGAGTCAAGGCTGACTACACGACAACTAACAAGACAGCCCTCAACTTGCTGGGAAATCTGGGGCGTGTAATTCAATCTTTACTCCATGTTGTTGTTAGGCAGTAACAAGACAGTTCTCACCAGCTCATAGAGACCTACATCTAACAGATCATCTCTCTGCGTGGACCTGTGCCATCCCCACAACCTTGGCCATGTTGGAGTCCATTGCTGCAAACACTCTGTCAATCCATTCCATTGAGGATCTTCTTTTTCACCGACTTTTCACTTCACCAGCATGATATCCTTCTCTCCAAGAACTGGTTCTCCTGAGAACATCCAAAACAATATGAAACGGAGTCTTAACATACTTGCTCCTAAGAAGCATTCTGGCTAGAGTTAAAAGACAAGCTTATAAGGGAGCTCTGGTGGCCGAGTGGCAAGAAGTTGCACTGTAATCCCAGAGGTATGCAGTTCTTCAAATCCACCAGATTCTCTGCTGGAGAAGGAGGGGCAATCTCCTCCTGTACCAGTTAGATCTGATTTGATAGTACACACACAAAATAATAAAATTTAAAAAATTTTAAAAAGACAAATTCATCCATTGTCCTAGCAGTCAATGGTATATTTAATATATTTGAGAACACCAAAATTCGCAAGCCTCAATTCTTTTTTGGTCTTCCTTATTCATTATCTAGTAGGAGCTCTGGTGGCCTCGTGGTAAGAAATTGAGTTGCAATCCTAAAGGCACATGGTTTGAGTTCACCAGATGCACTGAGGGAGAAGGGTAGGCAATCTCCTCCCATGTGATTTACTGCCTCTGAAAATCCGCTGGAGGGTCAGCTATGAGTTGGTTCTGACTTGATGGCACCCAACAGCAACAACAGGTCTATGAGGTGATTGAGAACACCATGGCTTTAGGTTAAGCACCCCTTGGTCCACACAGTGACACCTACACTTTCTGACAAGTAAAGGGCTCCTTTGAAGCAGATTTGCCCACTGCAACATATTTGATCTCTTGACTGCTGCTCCAAGTAAAATGAAATCCTTGACAACTCCTTTTTTCCCCTCCTTTTCTTGTGAAGGCGTCTGTTTGTGTACTCCATGCTGAAGGCTCTTATCTAAATCTGTAAGTGCTTGAAGTCTCCTACTCTTTAAGCAATCAAGATTGTATCTTCTGCATATCACAGGTTGTTAATGAATCTTCCTCCAATCCTGATATACTCCAGTTTCGTGGATTTTTTCCCCCTCAATTAACATTGTATTAGAAAGGTATAAAGACACCATCTTAGTGTCTTTTAAATGCTATACATGTTTCCTGATTTTAAATTATGCAGTGTCCCCTTGCTCTGTTTGAATAACTGCCTCTATACATATGTTCTGTTGCATAAGAACAATTAAGTATTCTGGAATTTTCATCTTTTTGTTATGTTGTTCATATGTTGCTTTTGACCAAGATCCATCTCACTAATAGCAGCAATGATAGTTTACTTCTATATTCTCTTCTGAATCCAGCTTGAATTTCTAGATTTCCTGCCAGAACTATTTTTTAGTTTTCTTTAATAAAATTTTGCTTGGATGTGGTATTAACCATATAGGTAAGTAAGTTTCTCATTTTGTTGGATTCTCTGCCTTTGCGCTGGGGATAAGTATGGATTTCTTCCTGTTGATTGGCCAGTAAGAGTTTTCTAAGTGGTAGTGAGAGAAGATCTTCACCCTGAAACCCACAGCGTCCCTTTTCAGCAGGAAGTAGCTAAGAGAATACGCCATCCCCTTTTCCTTATGACTCAGGGTGAAGTCTCTCTCAGGGAGGAGTGATAGGGAATGGTAAAGGACACACAGACAAAGAAGATTAATGGCTTTGACAAGCACTGTGGCATTTGGACAAGAACAAACTGGGAGGAGGGTAGAGAGAATAGTGCAACAATGAATGAATGGAAACCCAAAGTCTCTGTAAATGTTTATGAAAATTAATAAAATATAATTATAGAAAAAAAAGAATCAAAACAATTTAGCAAAAGATGGACTTGAGAGTATTGTGCAAGGAATTATCCTTCTGAGATTTTCTTTTAAGTTCCTGATCTTGCATGCATAAATCTACTCAATAAATTTCTACAAGACTAAAAAAAAAAGAGTTTTCTAAGTGTTTTATCTACTCAGTACTGCCAATGTTGCATCTGTTTGTTGAAACATCTCACTGATATTCTTCTGTCAGTTCCAGAGCCTAGCTTTTTGTGGTTTTTGGTTTTTTTAATATTTTTTTTTGTCCGTGCCTTCAGTGCATTTTGGATTCAATATTATTAGTTCTTGATTTTTGCTAACTGAAGACATGGTTAAACATGGACGAATTCTTATTTTTTACAGTGTCTGTATTCCTTCCATTTTTTTTTGTGCTTTCTGTGTGTTTTTCAATAGTTTTCTCTTGTTGTTGTTAGGTGCCATCAGATCACTTATATAAGAACCCTAGGAACAACAGATCTGAATCTTGCCATGTTGTGTACCATCTTCACCTTCTCTGCTATGCTCAAGTTCATTGTTCATGATGTCACTTTGTCTTATTTGAAGTCTTTCTCTCTTACCCTCCATATCTTTGCTGGCATATTGCCCCCTTCCAAGGACTGGCCCCTTCTGACAACAGGCCGATTTCATCATCCTTGACTCTAAGGAGCACTTTGGTTGCACTTTCTCTAAGACACCTTTATTTGTTATTTTGGCAGTCCATGCAATATTTAGTACAGTTCTCCAAAACCACAACTCGAAGGCGTTGCTTGATTCTTCTTCTGTCATCCTTACACATTATCCAACCTTGACATACAGAGCAGTAATTAAAAAGACCATGGCTTGGGCTCGAGCACACCTTAATTTTTCAATCACATTCTTACTCATTAGCCCTTTGGAGAGGTCCTTAACAGGAGATTATTCCCGGACAACACACCTTTTGGGGTGGGTTTTTTTACTTTTTCATGTTTTTCTTTTTTTTTCCTTGTTGTATTCTGTGGAATGGGATTCATCTGGTACAGGAGGAGGTTGCCCCTCCTTCTCCAGCAGAGCATCTGGTGGTTTCAAACTGTCTGCCTTCGGGATTACAGCACAACTACTTGCCACTAGGCCACCAGAGCTCCCTGTTGATTTCTTGACTGTTGTTATCTTGGGTGTTGATTGTAAATCCAAGTGAAATGAAACAATTGACAACATAAATCTTTTCTCCGTTTATCATGATGTTGTTGGTCTATTAGCCTATTTTGCGAGAATTTTTGTTTTCTTAACAGAACACAACAGCATCAATGTTGAGATGTAGTCCATATTGAAGGTTATAGACTAATCTTCTGTAGTAAGAAATCACTTTCAGCAAGTAAGTTTGTGCCATCTGCATAACACAGGTTGTTAGCCCAATTTGCCTCCAATCCTGATGCCATATTGTTCTTCATAGAGGCTACTTAAGACTTGCTCAGTATACAGACTGAATAGGTATGGAGAAAGGATAACACCTTCTCTCTACATCTTTCCTGATTTTAAACCACGCCAGTATTTTCCTTTTCTGTTTGGACAACAGCTTGTTGGCCTATATATAGGTTTCAAATGAGCACGATTAAGTGTTCTGGGATTTCCACTCTTCTCAATGGTATCCGTAATTTGTTATGATTCAAACAATCAAATGCCTTTGCATAGTAAAAAAAACATTGATAAACAAGATAAACAGAAAGATTAAAAGCTTTCTGATATTCTCTGCTTTCAGCTAAGATCCATCTGATATCAGCAATAATAACCCTTGTGAAATGGCCGTTTCTGAATCCAGCTTAAATTTCTAGTTGTTTTAGAATACTCTTCAGCAAGATTTTGATTGCATTCAGTATTAATGATATTGTTTGAAAATTCCCACATTCTACTGGGGTTTTTTTTTGGGGAAAATGAAAACAAATAAGGATTTCTTCCAGTCAATTGGTCAGATAGTTATCTTCCAAATTTCTTAATGTACACTAATGAGCGTATAGGGCTGCATCTGTTGTGTTTGTTTTTTTAAAAGTTATCAATTGGTATTCCATGAACTCCTGAGGCCTAATTTTTTGTCAATGCCTTCAGTGCAGCTTGAACTTCTTCCTTTATTACCACTGGTTTGTCTATAGAATCCTTCGATTTTGCATTTTGAAGCTTGAATGTTGTCTTCAGTTCTTTCACCTTGTGAAAAGAGGAGTGTGTCTTTATTTTTTGGTTTTCTCACTGCTGTTCTTTGCACACAATTCATGATTATACTTGGTTTCCTCAAGCTACACTTGGATATCTTTTGTTCAACTCTTTTACTTCATCATCTCTTCCAAGTGTTTTAGCTACTCTACATTCAAGAACAAATTTCAGAATCTCTTCTGAAACTCATTCTGATTTTTCTTTTCCCTTCCTTCCTTCCTTCCTTCCTTCCTTCCTTCCTTCCTTCTTTCCTCTCCTCCTCCTCCTCCTCCTCCTTCTTCTTCTCTCTCTCTCTCTCTAATGGTCCTTTGCTTTCTTCATAAATATCATCCCTCATTTGCTGGTCTTTAGTCAGTGTTCAATGCATCAAATCTTTTGTCGAGATCTCAAATTTTGGATGGATATAGTCAGAGTTATATTCCAACTCTTGAGGGCTTGTCTTAATTTTCTCCTATTTTGTTTGAATTTAGACATACTCAGTTGACTTTGACCTTTTTCTGACTGATGATGATTGCCATGATTCTTTCGCATTCCACCAAACTAGGTCCATGTATATATTCATCATTTATGTTTCTGGGGGGGAGAAAAAAAGGGTATTTTCAAGGAATAAGTGGTTGTTCTTGCAAAATTCCATCATGTAATCCCTCATATATTTTCTCCTATCAAGGTCATATTTTTCAACCACCAATTCTTATTTTTAACTTTTGTATTCCAATCACAATAGTTATCAATTCATTTTGACAATATGCTTGAAAAATTTCAGATGCAGAAGTTGGTAAAAATCTTCAGTTTCTTTATGCATGGCACTAGTAGTTCATGTATAAATTTGAATAATAGTCATATTAACTAGTCTTCCTTACAGGCTTTTATATAGGATGATGGATATTATCCTATCACCAACAGCACTGTACTTCAGGGTAGATCTTGAAACAATCCTTTTTTGACATTCTTCTTTAATTTGTCATTCCTCTGCTAACAGACCATTCATTGTCTGATTCAAAATGGCCAATCACAGGCTGTTTCAGCTCACAAATGCCTAGAATTTCTTTATGTTTTCTGTCTAATCCTTTATAACTTCCAGTCTTCTAAATTCACACTTTGTGCATTCCAAATTCAATTATTACTAGCTATTTCCCATTGTATCTTCTCATTTGGAGTCCTGCACTGCCAGCAAATGAAGGTCTCAAAAGCTTTACTCCATCCACCAAGGTGAAGTTACTAAGGTAAATTCTTCTTTGAGGCGTAGCTCTTCCCAATCATCTGTTGAGTGCCTCACAACCCGAGAGGCTCATTTTCTGCCATGACATCAGACAATATGCTGCTGTGACGTTTAACATTTCCCCTGGACATTTGTTCTAGAAAGAGACCACCAGGTCATTTCTCCCTAGTTTGTCTCAGTCTGGAAGCTCCACTGAAGTCTATCCACCATGGGTGATCTTGCCAGTGGACCTTTTCGAAACAGAGTAACCAACAAGCCCCCACAGTTGGACAAGCTGAAAGGCGGTCTGTGCTGAAGTATCTCATTCAATGAAATAATGTGGTTCAGAATCCTTATCAGATGCATGATGAATTAACACTGGGCCTGAGAAGATAAAAGTCTTTAACTCAGCACGTTAGGGTAGTCAGGAGGAGTCTGACTACTGGTAGCCATTTAGGCTTAGGTGACATCACCCAACTAGTCCTGAGGTCACATTGCATCACTGACTCTCATAGGTACTGTTCCCTCAAAAAAGTGGAATCATGCTGTTCTACGAAGATGACGTCAAAAGAGAAGAAGGAAGCACTTTGCACCAAAACTGAAGCCAAAGCAAAGGTGTTAAAGGCCAAGAAGGACGTCCTGAAGGACATCCACAGCCACAAAGAAGAAAAAAAAAGAAGATCCGCACATCACCCACCTTCTGGAGACCTAAGATGCTGAGACTCTGAAGGCAACCCCAATACCCCCAGAAGAGCACCCCCAGGAGAAACAAGCTTGACCACTATGCCATCAAGTTTCCCCTGACCACTGAGTCAGCCATGAAGAAGATAGAAGGTCACAACACACTTGTGTTCATTATGGATGTCAAGACCAACAAGCACCAAATTAAACAAGCTGTAAAGAAGCTCTATGACATTGATGTGGCCAAGGTCAACAACTTGATTAGGCCTGACGGAGAGAAGAAGGCCTATGTTCGACTTGCTCCTGACTATGATGCTTTGGATGTTGCCAACAAAATTGGGATCATCTAAACTGAGTCCAGCGGGCTAATTCTGAACACAGATTTTTCTCTCACACACACATATACACACAGAGGCAGAATCATGAGAGACACTGGAGCTAGACTTTATAAAAAACCCCAATGTATTTCTTTCCCCTCAGAACCAAGTTTTTGGTGGCTGTAAATCACTCAGGAGGAGATTGTCCATCTTCCTCCTTCAGAGCTACTGGATTTGAACGCTAGAAAGGCACTGACTTTGACTTAGCACAGTTCCCTTAGTCTATACCACCAGAGCTCTCTGCAGGTAGATCCCTGGATTCAAATTTAAGACCCGCTACTTTCTAGCAATATGACTCTCTGCCTTAGTATCCACATCTGTTAAATGGAGATAATAATGGCACTAGCTAAAAGTAAGTTAATAATTCAATATATACATAAAGCATAGTCTCTGACCATAGTAACTGTGCACCAGGTATCAGCTGTATCAACATATTCTTACTGATGAATTTGACCTACATATGAGAAAAGTCAATTCTTATTCTAGGAAGGAGAGGATTTCATCCAAAACAAAAGATGAAATTCTAGATCCTGAAACAAGAGATGCTGGGAAGTCCCTTTCCTCAGGAATTATGGAATCACGGATGGAAAGGACATTAGGAAGGATCGATAAGAGAGAGGTCATCCAGTCTGTTTGTTGACTTTCAGGGACTGTAAATTCACTGCTTTCAAGGAAGCCTGCTCTTCCCTGGCTGGACTTTCTAAACCGAAGGCTGACCCCAGGTTGAATTGCAATTTGCCTGCTTTTCATTTCCTTGCATGGACCTAACTCTAGTCTGTTTTACCCACACAGTACATGAAGACCACCCCCATCTGCCAGCTTGTCTGAAGAGCTCCTGCCACATTCTCCTTCACCTTCTACCCCTTTTCTGTCAGGTCAGTCCTATGAGAATATTTTCAGATCCTTCCCCATCACTGTCACCACCCTGTCGGGAACTTTGAGTGGTCAATGCCTCTCTTGACATGTGGTTTTCAGCAACTCTGCTTTGGGTATAACATGTTCTGGGCATGCATGTTGAATGAATGAAGTAGTATAAGTAAAAATATCATATAACACAACTATGTATCATCTACCTTTATTACTTTTTAAAAGGGTTGGGTTCTTTTTTTTTAAATTTGTGTGTGTACCATCAAATCGGATCTGACTGGTACAGGAGGAGATTGCCCCTCCTTCTCCAGCAGAGCATCTGGTAGATTCGAATGGTGTACATATGGGATTGCAGTGCAGCTTCTTGCCACTAGGCCACCAGAGCTAACAGATGCTCTAGTGGCATCATCTCTAGCTTGATGTGTTGCTAACCTAAGGGCTGTGTTTCTCCAGTGGTTCAAATCCCCCAGCTACTTAGCCAAAGAAAGATAGGCAATCTTCTCCTGTTAATGATTTACAGCCTCAAAAACAGAATGGAAGGGTCATTGAAAATTGGATTGACTTGACAACAGGGAGTCTGAAAGTTTTCTGAGAGCTAATCCATTGGCTAGGGAATGCAGACTTACATCCCCAGGCCCTTTTCCTCTCCTGGAGTTCAAGACTGCAGGACTGACTGAAGGATGGCTCTGGGAGCCTGTCGTAGATAAGATGAAGTGAGGAGATAGGAACTCTATTCATGAGAAAAGAGAAGCTTGCCAGTGACAGGCTCAAAAGATTGTGTCACTCCTAACAGACTGAGGATAATTGGGTGTCCACTGATGTTGCTCAACAAATACTTCTGGTTCCATTCTCAGACCAAGGCTAAAATGCACTTCCCTGCCCTTCGATTTTAGGTGTGTCCATTTCACCTGCTCCTGAGTGCATGAACCAGAGCCCCATACACCTTACATTTTTTTTCTTGAAAGCACAGAGAAGGAGTCTTGCCTAATGATGCCCACACAGAGCGGAACCCCAGCCAGTCCTTGAAGGAGACGGAGCATGAGTGAGACATAGGTCTTTGCTGCTTTACCTAAAAGTACAATACAGGGAGGAAAGAGAGTGTATCTGCCGCTACCTGCAAAATCGACCTAGTAGTAGCTATCTTGGGGGAAGCAAACTGCAGCTCTGAGTGGAGTGAACCAGAGGGACTGAAAGAAGCTCCAGGCCCAGCTTTTCCCAGGTGTGAGTCACAGGGCTGCCCTAGACCTCATCTCTAAAAGGAGAGATGCCCTAAGTGGTCTGTCATCAAGCTTCCTTCCTCTGCTTGATGACACTCAAAAACAAGCTTAAAACAAGATGCTACCTTCAGGAGAAACTGGGTGAAGGGCTTAACAGGATTTCTGTGTATTGTTGCTTACATTGTGGGGAATTAGGACTGAGTTTGAGGGAGACACCGGAAGCTGAGCCTAGCTCTCAAAACACTGCTTTGGGAGTCTGGGGCGGGGGGGGGTGGTCTCAGTCTTCAGAAGGGAGTCAGTAAATCAATTTCTGTCGAGTCAATTCTGACTCCTGGTGACAGTCGTGTGTACCCAAGTACAACTTCATTCCACAGGGTTTTCGGGGGCTGATTTTTCAGAAGCCTGTAGGGCTGTAGGGAGTTTGCACAGCTATTCCAAAGGCCATGCTTCTCTGGAAGTTCGAATCCACCGTCTACTCTGAGGGAGAAACACAGGCAATCTCCTCTCCTATGATTTATGGCCCAGGACACCCAATGGAGGGTCAGTGATGGATTGGTTTCAACCAGTTGGAAATGAGTTGTGTTTTGTTTTGTTTCTGGACATTTATTTCAAGATGTCTCTGGGTAGGTTCAAACTGCCATCCTTCTAGTCAATAGCTGAGTATAATAACCATTTATACCACTTAGGGATTCCCTTGGGGAATTCTGCTGGTATTGTTCGTAGGGAGTTATACTACTAATCCAAAGTTGGCACCTCTCTGGCAGTTTGAATCTGCTTGCACACTAGTGGCTCTCAGGGAGAAAGATGAGCAAACTCCTCCTGTGCGATTGATTTACAGCCTCCAAATACCTGCTGGAGGGCAGCCAGTGGTCCATTCTACCTTGATAGTAATGAGATTGTTTGGGTTTTTGCTGTGGGTTGTTTTTGTTTTTTTGTTTGTTTGTTTTGTTTTTTCAGAGAGATTCTTTCAGGAGTCCTGCCGGCATAGCCCACAGTGTGCAAACCAAAAATCCACAGTTCTATGTTTTGCAAATCTTCCCATATGAAATGGGAACAAAAGAATTTAATTTCATTTAATTTAAAGAAACAAAACTCACAGTCACAGGGACCATCTCATTGGCCTGGGTGGTTTAAGGACATGACAGAGATAAGAACCTTTGGGGAAGGGAGCTTTGGTGGCCTAGTGGCAAAAAACCCTGCAATCCTGAAGGTGTTTGGTTTGAATCCCCCAGATGCTCTGCTGGAGAAGGAGCGGCAGTCTCCTGCTGTGCCACTTGGACTTGACTCAATGGTGTACAATAAGAGGGGGGAAGAACCTTTGGGGAGCCCTTAGCAGGTTGACCTTGTTTGTGCAAATCACTTTCTCCCTCCACCCACAGCATCCTCTTGTCTGGATAGAAGTCCTTTGAATGGCCCTTGAGCTCAGAAGTGAACTCAGAGCCAAGGGCAGACAACCCTTCCCTTTCTCCTCCAATACCGCCCCCCACCCCTCCATTTATCATCCTGTCACTTAGCCAGTCACCAGGATTTTCTGTTTCCAGGCACAAAACTCCCAGGAATCTAAACAAGTGATAGAATCTACACAAGCGTCTGACAACACAAGCAGCTGACAGACAGACCAAGACTAGTCTAAGGGAATGAATGACAAAGTGACATTTTTGGCTAATCTAGAGATACTACAGTCTTTGCAATTGTGTGCTATGTGTCAGAGAGCTGGACAGTGACTAGGGATGATAGAAAGAATTGATGCCTTTGAGCTGTGGTGCTGAAGAAGAGTGTTGAATGGACTGCTAAGAGAACAAACAGGTTTGTCCTGGAGAGGGTGAGCCGGGCTGCTCCTTGGAGTCAAGGATTCTGAAGCTTTGTCTAACATACTTTGGGTATGTTGCAAGGAGGGACCAGTCCTTGGAAAAAGGACGTCATGTTTGGGAGGGTGGAAGGACAGCGCAAGAGAGGAAGACCTTCAATGAGATGTATCAATTCAGTGATTGGGGTAGTGTGGGTAGTTGTTTCGGAGACAGTGAGGTTGGCACAGGATAGAGCAGGGCTTAGGATTCTTGTAGGCTCTTTAGGGTCGCTGTGAGTTGCAAGCGACTGGACGGCACATTACAACAGGAGATACTACAGATTCCTTATCACAGTACTTGTGGGTTCTCTAACTGGGAAACTGAGGCACAAATGAATGAAAAGCTTGGTCTAAGATCACCTACAAAGGTCCTTGAGTGGCGTGAATAGTTCAAGCTCCACTATCAACTATAAAGTTTCAAGTTGAACCTACCCAGTGGTCATCCACCCACCATCAAGTCTATTCTGACTCATGGTGACCCTTCATTGGCTATAAATCTTAACTGGGTGGATTGTCTCCTTTTTCTCCCGAAGAGTGGTTTCAAACTGGTGAGCTTTTGGTTAGCAATCTAACACGTAAGCTGCTAGACCCCCAGACTCCATAATGATTACAGTCATGGAAATCTAATGGGACTCACTCCTGCTTATGGGGTTTTAGTGCTTCATCATTGGTCCAATGAGAAAACCCTGGTCAGGACAGGAGTAGGGACTTTGGGGCTCTTACGAACAGTCCACCTGCTTCAGGCTTTTAGGCAAATAATTTAACCTTAATAGACCTCAGATGTTGGTCTCTCCCGGCTTTTTAGTTTTGAAGTAAATTTATTTTGTGCGGGCTATATTTTGGGCATGTTGCAAGGAGGGACTGGTCCTTGGAAAGGGACATCATGTTTGGCAGAGTGGAGGAGAAGCGAAGGAGAGGAAGACCTTTGGTGAGATGGACCGACCCTGTGACTGGAGCGGTGGGAATAAGTGCGTTTGAGATGGCTAGGTTGGCACAGGATAGAACAGCATTTAGAGCTCTTGTACATAGGGTCGCTATGAGTCGCAAGCGACTCGATGGCACCTAACAACAGCAACAATATATACTTCTTTAGTTTGCTTGGCTCCAAAATTAACATTCTTGGTACCAGCAGCCAGGAAATTAAAAAAAAATTTCATTGAGAGTCTGCTGTCAGGGACATCTCCAGAATACTGAAGAGCAACAATGCCAATCGGGAGACTAAGGTGCACCTGATTCAGGTCTTCACATGGTCTTCACAATTACTTGCTATGCATCAGAAAGCTGAACAATGACTAGGAACACAGAAGGAGAATTGATGCCTTTGAATCATGGTGCTAAAGAAGATTATTGAATATATCATGGGCTGGTAAGAGAACAAACAGGTTCATCCAGGAGAGGGTGAAACCAGGCTGCTCCTTGGAAGCAAGGATTCTGTCTGATGTACTCTGGGCACATTGCAAGGAGGGACAAGTCCTTGGAGAGAGACATCATGCTTGGGAGGGTGGAAGGACAGCGCAAGAAAGGAAGACCCTTGATGAGATAGATTGACTTGGTGGGTGGGGTAATGGGGATAGGTGTGTCAGAGACAATAAGGTTGGCACATGATATAGCAGTGTTCCGAGCTGTTATATGTAGGGTCACAATGAGTCGCAAGCGACTTGACAGCACATAACAACAAAAACAATATATATATACTTCTTGTTGCTATGTGTTATCAAGTCAGAATCAACCTGTAGCTGACCCTCCACAGGGTTTTCAGAGGCTGTAAATCACACAGGAGGAAATTGCCCATCTTTTCTCTCCTCCTCCCCCAAAGCAGCTGGTGGACTCAAAACTTCTGCCTTTGGATGGGCAGTGCAACTCCTAACCCACCAGAGTTCCCACTGGCTTTGTATTGATGCATAATTTATATGCGGACAATGGCATGTATCATGAGTGCCTCATGTACTTTTACAAACTGAATACACCCATCAAGTAGCACCTAGATTAAAAATTGGAGCATCAGCAGCACTTAGAATCCCCTCTGAAAAAAGGGGGGAAAATCAACAAACTAAAACCCCTCCCTCACGTTTTCCCAGTCATACTCTAGGGTAAGTGCCATTGTAAATCCTAACAGAGAGAACCTCTGTCTGCCTTTGAACTATATATACAAACATGATTTAAACTGTGGTTGTTGTTATGTGCCATCTAGTCGCCTGCAACTCAGAGTGACTTTATTACGACTGCTCTGAACTCTACCCTATCCTGAGCCAGTCTCACGGACTCCGACACACCTAACTCCCTTTGCCCCAGTTATCCTGTCAATTCCTCTCATCTGGGGTCTTCCTCTCCTGTGCTGTCCCTCCACCCTTCCAAGCATGACGTCCTTCTCCAAGAACTGGTCCCTCCTGGCCACCTGTCCAAAAGCATGTGAGACAGAACTTTAAAATCCTAGCCTCCAAGGAGAAACTTTGTTTCACCCTCTCCAAGGCAGACCTATTGGTTCTTCTGGCAGTTCATGGTATGTTCAAAACCAAAACTCAAAGGCATCAATTGTTCTGTCATCCTTAGTCATTGCCCAGCTCTCTGATGTAAAGCATATAATTGAGAAGACCATGGCCTGGGTCAGCTGCACCTTAAATGTACATATTTTAAGCAGTGAAAAGAGTAAATTATATTTTCTTGTACATTGATCTCATGATGGAGCTATTTTTCTATTTGAGGAGCTCTTAGCTGCTTTGAAATAACTTTATGTGGACCAGGAAGTGATTTAAAGAAATTCTTTCATTCTACTACATCAACTCACCAACTCACCAACTCAATTACAGCTGTTTGTCCCTCCAAATCTTTTGGGCTCCATTGTTGGCCTTTTCCTCTTCCCTCTCCCACCTCCCCCAAAGCACTAAAATTCTGGGACTCTAAGGACCAAGCAAGATTTCTATAATGAATAAAGGTTGTTTTGTTTTGATTTTTTTAAAAAATAAGTGTTTAGAATATAAGCTCAGAGGGCAACATTTAGGCAGGGAGAAAGCTCAGGAGGCAAGAAGGGATCGCAGTGAAGCCTGTATGGAAACAGGAATCACAAGGGAGGAATGGGAAGAGTGCTGTCACATCATGGGGATTACAGTCAGAAAACTGTATGAATTATTACACAGAAAACCAGGGTGCTCTGTAAACTTCTACTCACATAACACCAAAAAGCTTTAAAAAGAAAATAAAACCGTGTTAGAGCAGTCCACACTCAATGGAAAGAAAGGATAAGGGGATTCACTTCCTGGAAAAGCATTCTCTACATTAATGATTTGTAATTCTCTATATGGGAATTTGCGTCTGCCTTCCTGTTTATTAATTTTTTTGCAATCATTTGGTTGAATCAATATGGTCTTATGCATGGGTAACTGGTCAAAATCCAATGCTATGCTAATAATTTTGTGGCTCAAATCTTTCCAACTTAGACTATTGGGACAATTTTGGATTAACTCTTGTGGCCTTTGACTTTTCTACATTTTCCTTACACACCTGCTTCTATCGTGCTTATTTTCTGGCACTTCAGGACTCTCCAATGTTCATCTTAAATACTTCCTGCCCAAGCCATTTCTCCAAAGAGCAGACTCACCAATTCTGACCCACCTTATTCCATTAAGATGCAATTCTCTCTGTGGGAAAGAACTCTGCCTTATTATCCATGGTGAGCCAGTCATTACCAAAGACTGCAAATCTCGCTTAGTGTTTTATAGTGTTTCCCCCCAATCTTGATTTGTTGCTAAGGTTAGTGTAGCTGTATCCACTTTCACACCTACCCTTTCTCAAATGGTTTTTGAGTTTTCATGAAGCTACTTTGCTCACTTGCTTTATGCTCAGGCACTCGCCCCAACTGAGTCAGGGCACTCGGTTTGGAAAAAGAAATGTAGAGAGGCCCTCCCCCTGCAACTGTGGTCTACAGACTGCTATGCAAAGATAGGCAGACACGCTCGCCCACACCCCTACATGCTTCCCAAAGACAGCCGGCCACTGAGGTCCGGGAGGCATTCCCTCCGCGAGTCAGCGTTCAAAGAGGAAAACAGGGAGGCACTTGGGCAATCCAGAAGTGCAGGTCTGAGCTGGCCTGGGGTTTTAGCAAAGGAGGAGTGAATTCTTCAGAACAGGACCAATTAAAACCTTTTAAAGTTAATTGTTCCTCGGCCTTCTTTCAAAGTGGAGCACTAATCGCCTCCTCTTTCATTCTTCCCACCGTTCAGTTGCTTCAAATTAAACCCCTTGGCTGCCTCCCGCCCATCCCAGAAATGTTGATACACGTGGAATATACCCTGATACTTACTTTTGCTTAATATGAGATCACAAGGGGAGGGCGGCGCTTCGGGGCTCTCTCCACCCCGCCCCACCTCTCCACCCCCCAAAACAGTGAGGAGGGGAGAGGAGCACTGCTCAGGTTATCAGAAAGCACTACTAAGCAGTAAAGTTGCATGACTTGCAGTTAGGGGGTGTCCGTATTACTCAATCTTGGGGATCCATGGAGGTAAGGTGGGCAGGGCTTCTTTAAGAGAAGGTCATAAACATTTTATGGTGCTTTGAAAGGTGACACATCGAGTTGGCATCACCTGTCTACCTTCAATCTTTTATTAAACGTCCCTTCCACCCCCAAGTTCTGGCTCTTCCAATTCCCTTGGAGAGGGAATGGCACAAAGGTCTGACGGTTCTAAAGTGATGTATGTGGGGAATAAAGTTCTCAGTGGCGCGCGTTCCTGGGTGATAGGGTACTATATAATTAATGGGGCTGCACAGACTGAAGGTGACTTTGACCTTGTCTGAGTGATAAATATAACTGGAGTCAGGCATGGCATGGAGCACAGAAGTCAGAAAAGCAAACTGCTTCTCTTTTATTTTTACTCTCACCTCCACTTTGCCAGTGTGTGTGTATGTTTGTGTGGTGTGTATCTTCAAGTTGGAACCGATTCATAGTTGATTCTCTAGTGGGTTTTCAGAGGGAGTAAATCACATGGGAGGACCCATCCTTCTCCTGCAAAGCAGTTGGTGAATTCAAACCGCCGCAGAATCAGAGCATTTTAAGGAGAAATCAGGTTTCTTCATCCAAGGGACAAGCTACCCTGACGGGAGCTGGCCTTTCACATCCTGTCCATTCCTCTACCTGGTGCAGGTCCAGCCAGCTGGTGGCAGGGCTGTGACAGGGCCGGCCTCCTGACGCCTCTCTGCGTCTAGGCGCTTCCCATAATGGAAGGCTTCGCTCCATTAAAAGTTATTTTAGGGATTCCACAAGCCCACCGCCATCCCCCTCCAGAGTGGAAAATTTATGTAAACGAGTCAAAATAAAGCAACAGTTTCTTAATAAGTATGTTTGGAGCTAGACGCTGGACTAAGAGGAGCCCAAAGCCGGAGAAGGGATCTAAAGGATTCAGTGTTCTTTTCTATACAGCAAAGCTATTTTAAAAGTTCGAAGGACCTAGTCACTCCACACCAAGTCCTGCAGCCTACACCCCCAGACCACGCCCCCAGGTTGGACAGGGCGCCCGGCCGCGTCCCCTCCGCGTGACCCCACCCGGCTGGCCAGCTTGCAGGCGCCGGAGGATGGCGCGTCCCTGCCTCCCAGCAGGAGGGCGAGGAGGCCAGGCAACGGGGGAGGGGCTGCGGGATGGAGACCCCGGGATTCCTCCAGCAAGAAGGCTGATTTAGGCATCGGGTGTCTGGACAGGGAGCCTCATAGGGAGTGGGAGAGTCCAGAGAAGAGATGCAGTCTAGGCTTGGTGATAGGCTCGGGAGTCCCGAGGTTCGAACTTCAAGGCAGGTGGCGGGGTGGAGGGTGCGCGCCACCTCTGCAAATTGACTTCAGGAGCACCTCGAGACCTGGGTGGGGTATAAGGTTCCCTCCTCGTCCCAGGCTGAGAGGTCCTAGTGGCCTGTGCAGAGTCAGACGCTTGTGTGTGAGCCCCATGACTCAGACCTGCGGTATCCAAGGAGCTGGCGCGAGGCTCTAGGATCTCTGGGCTCGCGGGCGCGCGCCCGGAAATCAGAGGTGCAGGGGGATGGAGGCGGGAGGTAGTGGAGGGCGCGCGCCGAAGGAGGGAAACGAAACGGCATGAGACGCGCGGGAAGCGCGCGCCGAAGGAGCACGATGGGTGCGCGCCGGCACTGGGGAGGGGGGCGTGCGCCGGAGAAGGAGGACGGGGCTGGCGGGGGCGCGCTAGGTGCGCGCTGGCACTGGGGAGGGGACCGCGCCGGAGAAGGGGGACGGGGCTGGCGGGGGCGCGCCGGGAGCGCGCTGGCATTGGGGAAGGGTGCAGTGTGGGGGCGCGCGCGCAGCGGCGACGCCGGGCGGAGTCGAGACCGCGCCGGGCGGAGGCAGGGCCGGTTGTGCGCAGTCTGCCTGGCGCCGCGCTCTCTGTGTCCGCGCCGCCTCCTGGGGTGCCGCGCGGGCGGGGCAGGGGCACCCCAGGGCTCAGGGTCTGGCCTCTGGACTTGCGCTGCACCGTGCTGGAAGCGGGCAGGCGGGCCGGGGGGGAGCCCGAGAAGGGAGGCCTCCGAGGAGATGCCCCGCGGCGGGGTGGCGGGAGGCGGGAAGGGGCCCCCCGCGGGCCCGGAGTGCCTGCAGCTGCGCTCTGGGGCCCGCTTGAGGAAGTGGGGGAGCCTCCGCCTGGCGCCGAGGCGTGGTGGCCTGGTGGCCGGAGCGCAGCGCGGGGAGGCGCGCCCGCGGCGGGGACTCGCTGGGCGGGGCGGAGCCGCAGAGCCGCGGTGGCGGCGGCGGCCGGACCTGTAAACCTTAATGACAGCAATCTTGCCCGTCTGCGCCGCTGACTCACGCGGTGACCCAGCCTCCAGTCACCAGGCGGCAGCCCGCTGGCCTCAGTTTCCCCGGCCGCCGAACAATGAGGCCGCTGTGTCGTTATTCATTCCTCAGAGCACATTCACACGGGGAGCTTCGCCGCCTCCCCAGGGACGGGACCGAGGCGTCAAGCTTTTAATTATCCCTGATGGGGAACATGAGACTATTCCCAAGTCAAGTTACGCTCTTAATTTTTATTTTGAACCGTTCTTTTTCTTCATGCGTTTGAGCTCTTCCTCCCTACCACTCACTGATTGAAGAGACTTGATAGTTAATGAGTCACCTTGGCCTGGGAGTTTGTTTGTTTACAGATCTTTCATAATGAATTTACTTGCAACTAACTTGAACACTTACTTGGGCTCGGCACCATTGTGGTTAATAACCCTAAAAACAGCCTGGCTGGAAGCAGGGACCCATTTTTTAATTTCTTTAATTTTTGTTTTTTAAAATTTTTTAGACCAATTCTTAAGAGCCCAGGAACTTTGAAGCAAATGCCTCTCTCATGGCTTAGTGGTAAGGAGTTGCATTGCCACGCCAAAGACAAGCGGGTTCAAATCCCCCAGCTGCTCTGCAAAAGAAAGAAGCCTCTGAAAACCTGCAGAAGGGTCAGCTATGAGTTGGTTGTGACTCACAGCAATGGCAGCAACAATGGTGGCACAATGGTTACTTGCTCTACTGCTACCAGAAGGGTGGGTGGTTTGAACCCGTACAGAAGGACCTCGTAAAGATATAGCATGGAAAACGGTAGGTCACCATGAACCATAACAGGAGTCCAAACTGCAGCAAGCAGCAGCAGCAGCAGCAGCAGCAGCAAAGAAATAAAAGAGATTGCTCTGTACCTTGAGTATATGTAGTTTTGCTTATTTAGCATTGTTCTAACTAGTACAGCACTTGTCTGTCTGTTTGCTGTACTCAAGTAACTTGTGGCTGTAGTGATGCAAAAGTCTGTGCCACCAGTGTGTCAGATGTGAGAAGAAGTCCCCCTTGGTCAATAGGTTTTAGTGGCGCTCCCAGAGTAAGACAGATTAGGAAGAAGGATTGGCTATCCACTAATGAACTAGTATACTATGAACAACAGAGGAACACTAGTATTAGAGGTAGAGCCCAGATTGGAAGTCAATCAAAATGCGAAACAGCTGCAAAAAGGTGAGGGCATGGCAAAGGAGAGCCCTCAATCAAGTGGATTGACACAGTTGACTGCAGCAATAGGCTCAAATGTGTTAGAGATTGTGAGAATGCCTCACTCAGGACAGGACAGGGCTCAGGTCTGTTTATATGGTCATTGACAACACCTAGCAACAAACAAAGAAGGATGCAGATAACAGTGGGGTCATCTCAAATGCTTAGGCTAAGCCAAAAAGGCCAGATACCAAGAATACGAACTTTATGGCTGCCTTTTTGTAAAGCCTTGCCAAAGACAAAGTTAATACGTAGTTCACAAAACACATCACGGGGTTCTCTGGAGAGGAGGTGGCGTGGATGGGATGGGGCACAAAGAACTCTAGTGTGATGAAAATGATGTGTATCTCCCCTGACCCCTTCAAATAATGGTTCGTTGTTGCACAGAATATATATAACAATATACACTAGTTACTTGATCAAGACACTTCTGAGTGGCCTCATCTTATTAAGGTATAATTTAGACATAATAAAATACATGCATTTTTAGGGTTTGATGAGTTTGAGCAGAAGCAACAAGACAAGAAAAATAAATAAAAGGTATTCAGATTGGGAAAGAAGTAAAAGGATCTCCATTCCTGAATGAGTTGATTCTTTGTATAGAAAAATCTACAGAGTCCATAAGACAGCTCCTAAAGCTCTGGAGAGGAATTTAGCAAAGTTACAGGGTATAAGGTCAACAGACAACAATGACTTGACTTTCTATATATACTAGCAATGAGAAATTGGAAAGAGAAATTAGGGACACAATTCCATTTAAAATACCATCTAAGAGAATAAACTATTTGGGAAAGTTTCAATCAGGAATATGAAGGACTTATATCATGAAAACTATAAAACACCACTGAAAGAGATTAAATAGACAAATGGAATGAGGTTCTAGCCTTATGAATTGGAAGACTTAATGTTAAGACATCTTGTGCGTCTCAAAGTGATCTGTAGATGTAACACTATCCCAAATAAAAATTCCAACAACCTTCTTTAAGAAATAGGGAAACTAATGTTTTTATGAACCATGGCCTTTGGTCGCCCTTCAAACACTGAATAAAACTCATCACCCCTTCAGACAAACAATAGGCCTATAAGGTCACCAATAATAACAGGGAGGCACTCAATCTTTAGAACAATCAACTCTATATGCAGGAATAAACAGCATCTGTTCAGGGATAGAGCTGAGGAAGGAAGGCAGGAAAGGTTCAGACAGACAAAACGAGGGTCACCAGGATGATATGGGAAGACTCTGGTTACAATGATGGTATTGTAATTAAATGGGGTGGAGGGAACATATACGGAAAAGCAAAAGGCCCCCGGAAACTAAAACAATGTTGAGAGAGAACAAAGCAAGATCCCACACCTTATTTTAAAACACACTCTAGAGCTACAAGGAACCCTCTTGGTGCAGTGGTTAAGCACTAGTCTGGCAACCAAAAGATCAGCAGTTCCAATCCATCAGATGCCCCACAGGAGAAAGATAAGGCAGTTGAGTTCCTTAAAGATTTACAATTTGGAAATGCTATGAGCAATTCTGCTCCCTGTGGGTGTTGTTAGGTACCATTGACCTGGAACCAACTCATAGCTGACCCTCCAGTGGTTTATAGAGCAGTAAATTACATGGGAGGAGACTGTCCATCTTTCTCCCTCAGAACAGCTGGTGGATTTGAACTACATAGCTTTGGGTTGACACCACTTATCTACCAGAGCTCACCTCCATGTAGGAGATATAAAGCTACAGGAATGAAAACTGGTCAGAGTAATAAGTTATTGCTATCAGTTGGAACAGACACAGCTGAGCCCTTCAGTGGATTTTAGAGGCTGTAATTCCCACAGGAAATTCTAAGTCATACAGCAGTCTTCTGTCTATTTGCTATGCTGAGGTAATCTGGGGTTGCTGTGACACTGACTTTGTGCCACTGGGGTCTCAAATGCCTTAGTGGCTGCCCATAGTGGACAGTGTTTGGTGGAGCTCCCTATTTAAGACAGGTTTGGAAGCAGGAGCGGCATCCACTTCCTAAACCACATGTCTCTGGTAACTCTGTGAACTTGGAGAAACGGAATTTATAGAAAGGCCTTAGGGAGCTCTAGTGGCCTAGGGGCAAGTAGCTACACCGCAATCCCAGAGGTACACTGTTTGAATCCACCAGATGGTCTGCTGGAGAAGGAGGGGCAATCTCCTCCTGTACCTGTCAGATCCGGTTTGATGGTACACACACACACAAAATGATAAAATAAAAGGAAGGCCTCAGGTCTTTTGTTCATAGGGTCTCTGTGAGTCGTATGTGACTCATCAGCAATCAACAACAACAATAATTCTCACAGGGAGCTTGCCCGTCTTCCTCAGGGCAATTGGTGTACTAAAAATGCCAGAGAGACATGACCTTTCAGTTCTCAGAGCAGCTCTGTACAGACAATGCCACCAGAATCCTCTATGCTGCTGTTGTTACGTGCTATCGATTTGGAGCCTACTCATAGCTGACCCTCCACAGAGTTTTCAGAGAAATAATCACACCTGGGGAGATTGCTCATCTTTCTTCTATAGAGCAGCTGATGCCTTTGAACCACCTGCTATGTTTGGACCAGAGGCAATCAGAACAGAGCAAGGAAATACTGCATGATACAAAACCAGGAAGGGTATACTCCAGGGATGCATCCTATCTCTGTACCTATCCAATCTATATGTGGAACAGATCATCTGGGAGGCTGGGCTCTGCGAGGAGGAATGTGGCATCAGGATTGGAGGAAGACTCATTAACAACTTGTGTTATGCAGATGACACACCTTGCTTGCCGAAACTAAGGAGGACGTGAAGCATTTGCTGCAGAAGGTCAAGGACTTCAGCCTTCAATATAGGTTGAAGCTCAACATCAAGAAAACAAAGATTCTCACCACTGGGCCAATTAACAGAATCATAACAGACAATAAAGAGAATAAGATTGTTAATACCTTCCGTTTGCTTGGCTGTACAATCAGCACTTTGCTGTCACGGACATTTCCAGAGTACTGAAGAGCAATGAAGGCAGTGTGGAGACTAAGGTGCACCTGATCCAGGCCATGGTCTTTACAAGTACATGCTATGCATCAGAAAGCTAGACAATGACTAGGGATGACAGAAGGAGAATTGATGGCTTCAAGCTGTGATGTTAGAGAAGAGTATTGAATACATTATGGACTGCTAAGAGAACAAACAGGTTAATCCTGGAGAGTGTGAAGCCACGGTTCTGCATAAAGGCCACTGTGAAGCTCCATCTGACATACATTGGGCATGTTGCAAGGAGGGACCAGTCCTTGGAGAGGCAGGTCATGCTTGGGAGGGTGGAGGGACAGAGCAAGAACGGAAGACCCTCAGTGAGATGGATTGACTCAGTGTCTGGGGTAATGGGGGTAGGTGTGTCAGTAACAATAAGGTTAGCTCAGCATAGAACAGGGTTCAGAGCTGTTGTATGTAGGGTCGCTATGAGTTGCAGGCGACTCAATGGCCCACAACAACAAAACAACAAGGTAGAAGGATTGGACATCCACTTCGGAAGTTAACAGGTCACCGAAAACCTTGTGAACAACAGAGCTCCTTATAGTGGTAAGCTAATGGGCACATAGACCAAACAGAATAGAATTAAGAGTCTAGAAATGAACCCAGATATCTGTGGTCAACTGTTTTTTTTAAAAAGGGTACTAAATCTATTCAATAAGGAAATAAGAGTCTTTTTAGTAAATGGCACTTGGGAAGGTTGAATTTCCACATGAAGAAAAATTAAAGAGGATCAGTGCCTCATACCATACACAAAACAAATTAAAAATTAAAAGACCTAAATGTGCAAACTAAAGCCATACAATTCTTAGAAGAACCAGCAGGGATAATGCTGTCAGATGGAGCTTTCAACAATGGATTATCTAATACAATAAAAACACAAACAGTAAATGAGAAAATACAAACAATTGAACCTTTACCATAAGCCTGTTAAAAGATAGCATTGAAGAATAATACTCTAAGAGAATTACAAACAGTAAATGAGAAAATGAAAAAAGTCTCTCTAAAAATTAAAAATTTTTGTTCATCAAAAGACTGTCAAAAAAGCAATGAGACATGTTGCCAACTGGAAGAATGTCTTTGGAAACCATGTAGCTGACAAAAATCCAATAACCAAAACATTTATAAAACTTAGATAACCACAAAAGGATAAATAACCCAGTCATAAAGTGGGCAAAGGACTTGAAAATACATTTCAAGAAAGAAGACTCTCAAATGGCCACCAAACACATGAAAAATGGACCAGTGTCATGGTGGTGTTGTTGTTCTGTGCCATTGAGTCACCTGCAACTCACAGTGATCCTATAACAGTCCTAAACCCTGCTCTATCCTGTACCAATCTTATTGTTTGTGACACACCTACCATTACTCCAGTCACTGAATCAATCCATCTCATCGAGGGTCTTCATCTCTTGTGCTGTCCCTTCACCCTCTCAAGCATGACGTCCCTCTCCAAGGACTGGTCCCTCCTTGCAACATGCCCAAAGTATGTCAGATAAAGCTTCAGAATCCTTGCCTCCAAGGAGCAACCCAGCTTCACCCTCTCTAAGACGAACCCGTTTGTTCTAACAGTCCATGATATTCAATACTCTTCTCCAACACCACAGTTCAAAGGCATCAATTCTCTTTCTATAGTCAACGTCCAGCTTTCTGATGCATATCGAGTAATTGTGAAGACCATGGCCCAAATAAGGCACACCTTAGTCTCCAGACTGACATCATTGCTCTTAAGTACTTTGGAGAGGTCTCTGACAGCAGACTTTCCCAATTCAATCGTCTTTTAATTTCCTGGCTGCTGGTACCCAGAGTGTTGATTGTGGAGCCAAGCAAACTAAAGCTGTTAACAATCTCAGTCTCTTCACCATCTACCATGATGCTGCCAATTGGCCTAGCAGTGAAAATCTTTGCTTTCTGATGGTGTTGAGCTTCAATCCATATTGAAGTGTCATTAGCATTGTTAGTTACCATCAAGTCAAATACAACTCATGCTGACTCTATGAACAGTAGCTCTGAACCTTGCCTTATCCATCTTCACAATCTCTAATATGCTTGAGCCCATTGAAAGTCACTTTGTCACTCCATCTTCCTCTTCTTCTCTGACCCTCCAACTTTCCCAGCATGATGTCTTTTTCTAAGAACTAGTCCCTCCTGATAACATGCCCTAGGTATATAGTTGAAGCTTCACAACCCATGTCCCTAAGGGGCACCCTGCTTCAAAGACAAACTTGTTTGTTCTTTAGGCAGTCCACGGGGTACCCTTCTCCAACACCACAACTCAAAGGCATCAGTTCTTCTTCTGTCATCCTTATTCTTTGTTCAACTTTCAGATGCATAGAAAGTAATTTAAAATACCAATTGGATCAAGCACACCTTAGTCCTTGCTTTTTAGCACTTTAAAGGCCCTTGACAGCAGAGTTTTCCAGTCTAACATCTTTTTATTTCTTTAAATTTTGTAATATTTTATTATTTGTGTGTGTGTGTGCGCGCCATCAAATCAGATCCGACTAGTATAGGAGGAAATTGGCCCTCCTTCTCTAGCGGAGCATCTGGTGGATTTGAACTGCTTGCCTTCGGAATTGCAGTGCAGCTTTTTGCCACTAGGGTGTTGATTGTGGATTAAAAAAATAACAATAATTATGCAACAATGAAGGATTGGAAACCCAAGTTCTTTATAAACTTTCATTAAAATCTCAATTAGAAAATTAAATCTTTGATAACTTTGTCTTTTCTCCATCTATCATTATGTTGCCCATTGGTCTAGTGGTGAGGAATTTTTGTTTTCTTGATGCTGAGATCTAATCCATACTGAAGGCTGTAGTCGTTGATCTTCTGCAACAAGTGCTTCAAGTTCTCCCTTTCAGCCAGCAAGTTGGTGTCATCTGCATAATGCAGGTTGTTGTGGATTCTTCTTGCAGTCCTGATGCCACATTCTTCTCCATAGACTATAGCTTCTAGAATGATTTCTTCAACATACAGAGAGAGTATACAGTCCTGACACATACCTTTCCTAATTTTAAACCATGCAGTGTTTCTTTCTTCTGTTTGAGTTTGGCACACAATAAACACCAGGCATACTAAATTTGTACATGCTGAGCAGTGCCTAGTATACAGTAGGAGCTCAAGAAATAGACACAGCTTTGAACATGTTATTTCATCCTTCTGGACTTGGATGCCTTTCTCTTTAATCATCTCTGAAGGGAGAGCTGAGGGCCTGGGGACCTGCGGGCCTTGGTGTGTAGCGGTCAGGGGCTTTGAGAAGGGGAGCTGCGTGGCACGGGCGTGGGGCCTGAGGGTGGTAAACTGTCTTCATCTCTTACCACCACCGAGGAGAAGGTAAAGCCACTTGCAGTAATCTAATCACAGCCTGATGTCTCCCCTAAGCACGGAATCGTCTGGACCTTGAATAGATCTACATTATTTACTTATCTTTCCTTGTTAACTTCCTTCTTAAAATAAATATCTGAGGACATTTTTCCTACTAGTGTCAGTTGCAACTTTAAGTGGTCTTCTCTTCGGGATGGAGACCCAGAGTTTGTGACCAGCATGAGGTCTTCACAGTATTCTCTCCAAGACCTACACAGACCAGGCTGTCCTCCTTTCTTGTGTGACCACGAGACTTCACAGATTATGCCTCCACTTCTTTCCCTTTCCCACCCTCACCCCCTGTCGGGGACAGCCCCTCTCGCTCTTCAGACATCCCCTCTGCACTGTGTCTTTCTCAGCCAGGCTGCACAGAAGTCAATGCTGCTCTACTGGGGTTCCTACTGTCTTACTCACAGGGATTATGGTTAGTCAGGCGTCTCTTACCCCCGCTGAGCACAATTTCCTTGGAACCAAGACTGTGTCTCACACCCATTCGTAGGAACGTAAATCAAACCAAATGCATTACTGTCCAGTAGGCGCCGACTGCTATGAGCGACAGAGTCGGACTTCCCCACAGGGCTGTAAATCTTGACAGAAGCAGATTACCACATTTTTCTCCCATGGAGCAGCTGATGAGTTTCAACTTTCAACCTTTTCAATTAGCATCTGAGCTGCTTAATCACTGTGCCACCAGGTCACCTTCCTAGGAATAGAAAAAAGTCTTTGGCATCCAGTTGGAACCAAAGCATAGCTAAATCTCTGGTGGGTTTTCAGAGGCGGTAAGAATCGCAGGGGAGGAGATTGCCCATTTTTCTCCTGAGGGACTGCTGGTGGATTTGAACCACCAGAGAGGCAGAGCTTTTCAGCGAGCAACGCAGTTCTCTATGGACCACGCTATCAGAGGTCTCCTAGGGATACTGTTGTTCTTAGGTGCTGTCCAGTCGACCAGGACTCACAGTAACCCTATGAACAAACGGTCTGAACCTTGCCCTATCCTGTGCCATCTTCATAATCTCTGATATACTTGAGCCTATTCTTATAGTCACAGTATTAATCTCTCTATCTCTTTGAAGGTCTTCTTTCCTTTTCTGAGCTTCCACCATCTCAAAACACATGATGTCCCTTTCCAAAGATTGTTCCCTTCTAACAACATGCCCAAAATATGTGACATGAAATTCCACCCTGCTTGCCTCCAAGGAGCACCCTGGCTGCACTTTCTTCAGTACAGATTTTTTGTTGTTCTTTTGGCAGTCCATGGGATATTCAATACTCTTTCCCAACACCACAGCTCAAAGGCATCAATTCTTCTACTGTCATTTTTATTAATTATCCAATTTTCAGATTCATAGCATGTAATTGAAAAAGACTATGGCTTGAATAAGGTGAACCTCCATTTTGGTTTTTAAATAAAATGTTTATTTTATGCTGGTTTACTGTTTTTCACACTGGATCTTTCCCATTTCTTTTACCCACCCTTCCCGCCACCCATCAAATTGTGCAACGGTATGATTAACCACTCGCCCCGCATCCTCACCCCTCTGCTCCTCCCAACCTTGGATCCTCATATTTGTTCTACAATAATGGTCTTATACAGTATTTGTCCTTATGGGACTGATTAGTTTACTTAGCATTATGCTCTCCAGTCCCTCCCAAGTTAGGTAGTGATTTACAAAATCATTGCTCCTGCGTGCTGTGTAGTATTCCATCATTTGAACGTACTATAATTTCTCAATCTATTCGATTGTGCTTGGACATTTGAGCTGTTTCCATCTTCTTTTGATGGTGAATAATATTGCTTTGTACATTGGTATACAAGTCTCTGTGTCTCAATTCTCATTTTCTCAGGGTACATTCCAAGCAGTGGAATATCTGTGTCTTATGAAATTTCTGTGTTCAGCTTTTTGAGGAAGAACCAAACTGCCTTCCAGAGTGGTTGTACCATTTTACAATCTCACCAACAGTGTATACGAGTTCCTATCTCACCACATCTTCTCCAACATTTATTACTTGCTGTCCTGTTAAACTTTGCCACTGCTACTGGAGTGAGATGGTATCTCATTGTGGTTTTGATTTGCATCTCTCTTATTGCTAGTGATATGTCTGTTGGCCATCCAAATATTTTCTTCTGTGAAAATTCTTTCCGTGTCTTTTGCCCATTTTGTAATTGTGTTAACAGTCTTTTTCTTGCAGAGGCCCTGCAGGATTCTGTAAACTTTTGATATGAGACCCTTGTCTGAAGTGGTACTGCCAAATGTTTTTCCCCATTCAGTAGGTTTTCTTTTCACTCTGTTGGAAAACATTTTTGATGTGCACAGGGATTTAATCTTTAGAAGGTCCCATTCATCAATTTTATCCTCTCCATATTGTGCATTCCTGCCTGTATTTTGCAGTCCCTTTATACCATGCACCAGGCCGTCTAAGCTTGATCCCTGTTTGTCTTTGATGAACTTTATGGTATTGGTCTTTACTCCCAGGTCTCTGATGCACTTTACATTCATTTTGCTCATTTTTAAAATGACAAAGTTGTTCCTTAACACTTTGGGAAGGTCCTTAATAGATTTCCTCAATGCCATAAGTCTGGTTTTTTCACCGCTGGTATCAAGAGTATTGATTGTAGATCTAAACAAGCAGAAGTCATTTCCAACTTCAGTCTGCCAGTCTATCATGATGTTGCCTATTGGTCCAGCAGTGAGGATTTTTGTCTTCTTGATGTCGAGATGTAAAACATACCAGGTGCTTAATGAATCTTTGTGGGACTGATTTGAACACTAATTTAAACAATAATTTGAACAGAATCTTTTGCCTGAAATGGCCAATTAAGATACCCTTATAGATAGAAATGTATGTATATATGGCTGTTCTGTGGTGCAACAGTTAACCTCAGATTTATAGCCTTGGCTGCTAACAGAAAGGCTAACAATTTGAAGCTACCCAATGGCTCTGCTGGAGAAAAATCTAGACAATACTTGGGGTCAGCTCGATCCTTGCATCCCTAACTCTCAACCATCAAGCTCTTCGTCTCCATGGAAGGAGAGACATCCGCCATATTGATTCCCTTAAGGTGCTGCCACCAAAAGGCTTATGATGTTACTCCTCTCTGGAGCATTTGAAACAGTTCTTGGGGAACAGTTGTTTGTAGAAAGAGCTCAGTACTCACAGGCCTGCTTTCCCCGCCCCACCCCAGTCACACTGAAGTTACAAGCTTACAAAGCTCTGATGACATAGTCCATAGCGGGTGGGGCTGCCAACCCAAAGACTCTGCCTCGCCAGCGTTTCAAAGCCATCAGTGACTCCAGGGTAGAAAGATGGGCAATCTCCTTCCAGGTGACTGACAGCCTTGGAAACCCAGTGGGAGTCTGCTCTGAGTTGGTTCCAGCCCGAAGGCAATGAGTTGCTGAGATGTTATAAGAAGAAGGAGCCCCGGTGTTGCCACAGTTAAAACAGTGTTTGGTGGTTATAACTCACCAGCCAGATGTGACAGTATGTCCTTGTAAAGAGTTATAACCTTGGAAATTCTGTAAGGCAGCTCGACTATGTATTACAGGGTTGCTATGATTTGGGATTACAGAGGTGACTCATGGCTGCTGTGATGCTAAACACTGACACTGAGTGTCAAATGTGAGAATGGTTACCCATGGTGGACAGTGTTTGGTGGCACTCCCCAATTAAAACAGGCTTGGAAGCAGGAGTGGCATCCACTTCTGAAATAGCTTGCCTCCAGAAACTCTATGAACTTAGAGAAATGATGAAAGTTAAACAAATGTTCAGGTCTTTCATTCATACGGTTGCTATGAGTCGTCTATGTCTCAATGGCACTTAACAACAACACAACAATAACAACATGAGTTGGGATTAACTCAGCAATGGTGGGATTAAGAAGTTACAAGCTCTGGGTGAAAAGTGCCAGTCATTGACTTGGAATTCCTTATGGGACCCTCGGATTCCTATCTATCCCTGAAAGTGTAACCGTGTAGGTCTGTAAGGGTGAGGGTAGGGTGTCTGCATTTTCAGCAAGTTTTCACTGCAGTTTGACAACAATTCTCACGCAGCGCTGAACACACAGTAGGCATTTCAGCTTTGCTTAGGAAAAGAAGGAGAAGGAGAGAAGGAGAGAGGGGCTGGCAGCTCACCAAGGGATAATCAGCTCATGTTATCAGCTGTCACTGAGTCAATTTCTACTCACAGTCACTGTTATGTAGGGTAGAATGGCACCATGGGGTTTTCTAGGCCACACCTTGATGGAAGATCAAGATAATAACCAGAGCCTTGCCACAATCCATTCTCCTGCATAAGACTTTTGAATGAAACTGTCAGGAGGAAGGACTTTGGTGGGACCCGGAAGGCAGCATTAATGGCGGGACTGTGGTTAGAAACACCCATTCCCCGCGTCACAGTGAACGTCCATCTTTGAGTGAAACACAGTTGATTGCTTCCTACTTTGGCCAGAACATTACAGCAACAGATTTAGTTTATAACAGGAGTTGTTGAACCTTTTCAAACCGGTTCAAAGCCCCATTCAAAAATGTTTTAAGGGGAACAGATGAGCTTGTTGGGGGGCAGAGTTTAGTGCAGAAAAATCTCCAGCCCCACTGGAGGACGACCTGATACTCTGATAAATGAGTGTTTATCCCTTTAAGAGGTGGTGTTCAGAATCCATTGTTCAGAACTATGCTCAATTTGTGTACATATTTTTCTTACGTTTTGCATATTCCTCTGTGTTGGGTTGGATGCTTCCTTGGAAACTTGTCCCCATTATCTTCTTGGTGTGTGATACCCATGATTTCAAACTCTATTCCCATCCTTGTAACATCCGGAGACCTGAATTTTGATCATTTTTCATGGAGCGGTTCGTTTCTCTCTTTGCACTGGGTTTCCCTCCTTAACAAGGAAAGCATCTCATGTTAAAATTTGCTGCCATTGAGGCAAAGTGCCTCATAGCTGACAGCGGTGTCGGAGGCTGTAAATCGCCCAGGAGGAGATTGCCCGGCTCCCTTGGAGCTGCTGGTGGACTTGAACTGCCGAAGAAATGCCGCATTTGTGTTAGCAGCACAACTCTGAGTGACCTGGACCACCAGAACTGCCTAGCAGCTCATGTACCAGCTACAACTGCATATAAAGTGTGAGTCAATGTTGTTATTGTTGTTAGGTGCTGTCGAGTCGTAGACGACTCATAGCGACCCTATGAACGAACGGCCTGAGCACTGTTCGTACATAGAGTTTCCGGAGACAAGCCATTTCGGAAGTGGATGCCACTCCTGCTTCCAGGCTTGTTTTAGTCGGGAAGCTCCAGCAAACACTGTCCACCATGGGTGCCCATTACCACCATTGGCACATCACTGTCACAGTGTTCAGCATCACAGCAACTACGAGTTACCTCTGTATGCATCAGTACGCTCTGATTAAAAGCTCATCAATAAACAAAGAGCTGGTGTTTCGCAGCATGGTCTTTTTTCACATCTATTTTCGCTGCTCAGAAGTATTTTCAACTTCAATCCTTTTTTATTTAAATCCTTTTCTATTTAATGATGTTTTTGGAATTTTGTACACTTGGATTTGGGTGAGTTGACATGTCACTGCTTGTAAATACAGTGACTAAAGTGATTAAAGTTCAGTCATGACTAAACTGGTTAAAGTGCAGCCAGTTCTTGCTATTTATGTAGTTCTGTCCTGTAAAGTTTCCACAGACATGGAATTACTGCACACAGAATGATATGCTCTGAGGGGGAAATGCACTTAGGCTCCTGCAAGCCTCTGGTCACATTTTTATCAACCAATCAATACATACTCTTGTTTATACGTGTTTATGTTTCCTGCTGTCCTCTTTCATTTATTCCAACCCATACTGAATAAAAGCCCCAAGTCCACTGACATCCTGTTAATTTCAACTCATGGAGACCTCCATTATATGACTAAGGCTATAAATCTTAGTGGGAGGAGAGCTCACATTTCTCTCATGGACTGGTGAGTGGATTTGATTGCTTTGCACTTATATAACAGAGTTGTCCCATAGAGCCCCCTGGGCTGTCATCTTTATTTATATTTTAATTTTATATGGGTTAGGGTAAATTTTTTAAAAAATTATTTGGAGAATATAGTCTTTTTTTAAAATTTTATTATTGTCTGTGTGTGTGTGTGTGTGTGTGTGTGTGTGTGTGTGTGTGTGTGTGTGTGTGCCGTCAAAGCAATCTGACTGGTATACGAGGAGATTGTCCCTCCTTCTCAGCAGAGCATCTAGTGGATTTGAATCATGCACCTCAGGGACTGCAGTACAGCTTCTTGCCACTAGGCCACCAGAGCTCGCTGGTTAGGGTAAATTTTAATGAAAGGAAACACTGAAGTTTTTTCTCCCTCAGAGCAGGTGGTAAATTCGAACCACTGACCTTTTGACTAGCAGCTAAACACTTAACTGCTACTTCACAAAGCCTTCTTGTGTTTCTGTTTAAAGACATTTTATTGGTGCCACAGTCTGTGGAGAGTTGCACTGCTAACCCTCATTGGCAGTTCAAATCCACCAGTGGAGACACATATTTCCTCTGAAAGACAACATAGCCCAATACATAGGATCACTAAGCAGTACTTGAGCTCTGAGCTTGGGAATCATTTTAAACACTGGAATCACCAACCAAAAATGACACGAAAATGATAAAAACGTAGTTCTAGGCAAAAAGGAATCAACAAACAAATGGATACAGAAGCTCACGTATATTCCCACAGCAGAATACTATGCAGCATTGAAAAACAAGGAACTCATGAAATATTATGCAAAATGTATGACCCTGGAGGACATTATGCTTAGTGAAATATCTCAGTCACAAAAAGGACAAATATTTCATATGGCCACTGTTGTAAAACAGGACTGACATCGGGGTTGAGGGAAGACAGAGAAGGAGGGGAGGAAAGATGTATACTGCATTGAAACAGATGAGAGAGAGGACTTTTTAAAAGGGATATATGATTAAGTATTATTGTCATGACAGGGGTCCAGAGTGAAGGCTGCACAGTGGAGTGGACTTGGGGGGAGGGATTGTATAACAATGAAAGAGGTTTTGTTTTTTGTTTTTTTTTCTTTTCAAGGAGAAGAGTGAATTGGGGGGAAGGGGTGGGCAAGGAGAAAAGTGCAACAATGAATGATTGGAAACCCTAAGTCTCTGTAAACTATCATTAAAAGTAACTTTGAAAAAGGGTGGGGGGACAACAACAAAAAACCCTGCTAAGTATACTCAACAACGTTTCATAAATCCAAATAATAGACATTTCTTTTTAAAAAACCAAAACAATCAAACAGAAAAACAAAAAGGGCACACACATGTCCGGAGTAGAGAGCTGACACACGAAGTCAGAGCGTCACATTGCTCGATTTGAGTTGGGAACTGTGCAGACTGAGTGCCTCTGACTGTCACTGGTCTGCGTGTGTCCGTGGATGACCGTGAACATCCCCGGAGTGATGTGGGGGCTACAAGCACAACTTAATGAGCTTGTGAATTCACAAGCATGGATTCTATGTGTGAAGGCTCAGGAGATTATTTTAGACTATCCGTGACGAGTCTGTTCTAGAAGGTCCGGGGACCAGACCTGAGACTTTGCCTTTAGCACCATCAACCCCTCTTTGTTCTCCTTCCTCCAGTTCGAAGGTTTTGAGGTTTGTGTTGTGTCCAGTGAGTCACCCAAACCTGACTGAGGTCATTTAAGGGAGCTTCAGGGGGCAGCTAGGAACCCAAAACCGCATGGACATTGGGCCAGAAAGACATCCCCATGAAGCAGTTCCTAGGTCCTGTCCCTCACACTCAGGCAGACTCATTCCCAGAATCAGGAAGAATTTTAAGAGAACCTGTGCTTAAAAAAACCAAACAAAAATGGAAAACAAGGTTTCACTTAATAGAATTCCTCTCTCATAGGATAAAATGCCACGCAATAGGCATAGGAGCCAAACACAATGCCCACTGAGGGGAAAAAAAAGTATTTCTAGGCAGGGACAACACTGATACTAATGGTTAACCTCACAGTAAGGGATGTATCTTTCACTTTTTATGTAAACTGCTTGTCTGTCGGATACTTCTAAATCGGAACATTCAGATTAAGACAGACTAGGAAGAAAGATTGGCCATCCACTTCTGAAATAGCAGGCCTCTGAAAACCTTATGTACAACAGAACACAAGTAGAATACACAAAAGGCAATTGAGGTGGAGCTTTCAAGTATGGAAATATGAAGGAAGAGGAACAGTTGTAAGCAGATTGATTCAGTGACTGGGGTACTCGGGATGGGAGTGTCAGAGACAGTGCGATTGGCACAGGACAGAGCAGAGTTTAGGGCTGTTGTACATAGGGTCGCTATGAGTCACAAGCGACTCGACGGCACATAACAACAACAACATTTCTAGGTTGAATCTGTGACCGAGTGGGCAACACAGCTCCTGTAGGTGCAGATTACTCCACACAGGACCCAGGCTCAGCCCCTGCCAGCCCCACACATTGTCTGTCTCTTAGAAAACAAAAGACAAGGTTGGATCTTTTGTTGTTGTTGTTTTCTAGTTAGAACTGGAATGAGAGAGAAGATGGGACTTAAATTCAGCTGACACCTCCCTCCCACCACCAGGTGCTCAGTGTGAGGGCAGAACTGGATGTGGTTTATTGTTGGGAGCTGTGAAGTCCATTTCCCTCTCCTTGGGACCCAGTGTGTGGCAGAGCACAGAGCAGAACTGTCCCGCGGGCTGTAATCGTTACAGGAAGTGATTCAGGGTCTTTCTCTGCAGTCCCTGGGTGAGTTTGAACTGCTAGACTTCTGGTCAGCAGCTGAACCCTTAACTATTGCACCACTAGGGACAGTGAGTTAGTTGGAAGGAGAAAGAGGTCAGGATCTTGTCACCAAGAATGTGAGTAATGACTCTTCACATACAAATGTGACTGTCCAAATGCTCTGACCTGTAAGTCTGTGAAAACCTGGGAATTTCCTCTGGTCCTCTAGTTGAGAGGTTCCCCCTTCTTCGCACCATGTTTCTAGAAAAGTCCCTGGTCCCACAGCATCAAATACTACACTTTCTCCTCAGGACAACTTTGTTTCTTCCCAGATACCCCTTCTGCACAAGTCTTGCTCTATTTTTGAACCGGAGTTTAGTTCAACTCTTCATTGTTTGTGGCTCTGAGTGTTTTTCTGCTGTGGTTTTTCCAACACTCTTTCCCCCTTGATTTTCCCAGCAGTCGCTAAGCTGAGGCCTACAGAGATGCGGCTGTAGTTCAGCCCACAGCCAACCCAACAACAACAACATGAGCAGGGATCTTGGGCCCAGAGAACGTCCATGACCCTCAGAAGACCCCAGGTGTCCACTCTGAGAGAACCAGGGCTTTTCTGGAAGCGTGAGGTAGAAGCACGTGTGAGAGCTAAAGTAAGGACCTAACCCGTAGTGTTATACAAACAAGACAATCCAACAGCTTCTGATTCTGACTGAAAAGAAACTGGCTTTTCTGAAGTTACTTTCTGCTTCCTTAAACCAAATATGCCCGCTTTTCTGTTTTCTCCTCTCCGCACCGGAAACTCTACTTATGATTTTTACATGGTCTTAACTCAGCAGAGGAAGCTGATTGGCTGGGGTGAGAATTCCAGACTCGGTCCATATCCCACTGGGCCCGGAGTCAATAGTGCGGCCCTCGGGCCCGGCGGCAGGAGACGGGGCAAGCTGGGAAGTATTTATTTTCTGTGGCTTTGCTTGGGCCTCTGCAGACAGGGTTTTTATTGAACCTGGCCCCAAAACTGCTGGGATTAGGACTTGCTTGGCTACTCGGAGAGAAATAAGTGTTCTCAGAAAAAAAACAAAACAAAACCCAACAGTTGCCATCTTCTGACCTCTCCTGCCCTCCCCCTTTCCCCCTCCCCGGTCCACCCCTCCCCACGGTGGTTTCCATGTTTTCAAGTTTTCCAAAATTCGCTCTCCTACTGAGGAAGAGTCATGTTTTTCTGAAAAGCCCAACACACCCATCCCGGCTCCACTAGAGCTGCGGTCAGCATCGGTCTCAAGAGTTCCTGCCACCCCCAGATGGGCACTGGAGGGAGCCTCCTTGGGCCCACCACACCCTTCTGCATGTTGGGGGCCCAGGCGTCCTCCTGAGCTGCAGTAGGGGTTTCCCAGTCCTTCCCTCCAGCTCAGAGATGAGAGTAGGTCCTGGGAAGAGGGCCCTAGGCATCCCAGAGCTGTAGCCCCAGGAAGCTGATAGCTGGTGTGAGGGCTGGCCTCAGACTGGTCCAAGGTCAAGCCTGAGCAGGCCAGATCACGATAAGGCAGAACCCAGCTTCCCAGCAGACCTTGGGAAGGGAGAGCTCTCCAGGGTCTTAGGGGACTCCCTAGACTGTCACCAACAGCAGACTCTTGGGCTATGCCCTGAGTCTTTGGCCTGGCCCAAGCCCGTGTCCTGAGGAAGCTTCGTGGCCACTCTGGGCCTGTAGGTGAGGTGATCCTAGCCTTGGCACTGAGGGATAGCATCCACTTCCTAAACAACATGCCTCTGGAAACTCTATGAACTTTGATAAATATAGATAGTCGTATAAAGGCTTCAGGCCTTTTGTTCATAGGGTTGCTATGAGTTGTGTTCGACTTTGAAGGCAGTCAGCAAAGTCAACTGCAGCCATTGGAGAGTTCCAGGCCCAGATTAGGGGTTGGGGATGCCAAGATAGCCCCTGGTCTTACCCAGGTTTGCCTCTGGCCAGCCCCGGCCCTGTGCTGCTGCTTTCCACAAGCTTTGGGTTTTTTTTTGTTTGTTTGTTTGGTTGGTTGGTTGGGTTTTTTGTTTTGTTTTGTTTTGTTTTGAGGGGCTTGTTTTCCAGGAGTTCCTCTAGGCACCAGGCAAGTTAACCTCTCTGTTCATTGATTCAGAAATAACCAGCTACAAACATACATCTACTAAGAGAATGTCCGAGTGAAATGAGGCTGCCTCAGGGGTCCCAGAGAGGAGTGGTGCTGATTTCTCCTGGGATGCTTCAAAGCTAGAGATGGGAACCATGGAGGAAAGAACTAGACCATCTCCCAGAGACCCCTGCCCTGCCCTGGATGGAAGACTCAATGCTGGTAGGGCAGACGAGTGACTGGGTCTGGGCTCCCTGACCAGGTGAGTACCTCTGGAGAGAGGCACCCAGGGAGGCAGGGCACATGAGCACCTCTTCTTGGGCCCACTGACCACTATGACCACTCCTAGCTCCCAGGCTGTGGTAGCCATCCAAATGACAAGATAAGGACAGAACCCAGCAGCACCGTGTCCTGAGGTTTGTTCATCTGTTTCCTTGCTCCTAATTCAAAGAACTGTGGATGTGTAGGAGGAGGAACTGGCTTATCACTGGGGTTTATTGTGGGGCTATTAATATTGCTCGCCCCCTGCTCAGGGTGGGGGAGATAGACTGGGCTGGCCAGCCCTGTCCCTGGAGTGACTTCCTCCTGACTCTGCCAAATTCCTCAGAGCCCAATGGATAAGATTAGCGGTTTTGACTTCCCAGAGGCCTGCCCAGCCTGGAATTCTTCTCCCGCTCCAGCCTGTCTTCCTTGGTGGGGGTGGAGCTGGCCTGGGAAGGTTTAGGAGCTCTGCTGGGCCCCTCTCCCCTCCCAGGCTTTTCTTCCTCCCCAATCCACAGTCCTAGGTACAGGGCTGAAAGCAAACGCCATCCAGGGATGGGCAGGAAGGAGAGTGGGCGGAGCAGCCAGACCTGGACACAAGCCCAAGAGGCCCACCTCCCCATCCATCCCCACAGCTAGGACACCTAATCGACTGCCCACACCCTAGTTGGGCCTCACCTGTCCAGAAAGGTAAGCTCAGAGACCTGAGCTGCTAAACACTGTGGTGGGTGACCTGACACAAGCTGTACGGTAGTTTCTGTGTTGGCCAGAGTGGTCACCACAACCTAGCCACGGGCCCCTGGGCTCCAGAGATCATAGACTCGTGCATGTGTCTGCATACAAGCATAGACACACCACAGACACACACACATGGAGGAGTCACGGGTTCCTCCTCCTGGCCCTAACACGAACTTCACAGGTCTTTCACCCCTGCACCGTCCAACCAACCCAGCCTACCCAGCCCCTGGCAGGAAGTAGGGTGCCTGGTGGAAGGTGCCTGGAAGGGTGGGCCCTGCAGGTCAGCGAAGCCTGCAGTCTTGTCCCCAGTGAGCTGGTCTCACAGGGTCCCCACCAGATGCCTCACGGGAACCTCTCAGTGTGCTGAGGCCCATGCCCTTCTCTGATCCAGCCTTGGTTTCTGGAACATTCTGCTTCTCCTACTACCCAGCAGACCTTCTCGATGAGTGGTCCTAGAGTTCTGGCTATGGCTCCATCCTCACTCCACTCCCCCGAGTGTCTTCATCCAAACCACAGCTTCAAATGACACTCATGAGCTGTCCCTTAGCTCCCATCTGGACCTACCCTGAGCCCCAGACCCCTGTGTCTAAGAGGACATTCCACAGGCACCTCTAACTCCTGCTCTAGTGCCTCTTACAGTTTCCCTGTCTTCAAAATGACACTCATTGGGTCATTTCTACCTCATTCTGACTCTTTCCTGTCCCCTAAGTTTCCCCAGTTAATTTCACCAAGTCTTTACTCCTCTCTGCTTGCGTCCACCAGCCAGGTACTGGGCACCATCGTTTCCCATGCATGACATGCAACATACCCTTCCGAGGGTGTCTTAAGGCTCATCTCTTCCTCCCAACTGTCCTCCATCCAGCAACCACAGATGTGTTTTAAATGACAGCCTGGCTACATCATTCCACTTCCCATGGCTCCTCCCGGCTCTTAGGACAAAGCCCTTTTAAAGACATTGGCCCTTCCTTCATCTCCAGCCCCTATCTGCCCTCACCCCTTCCTCCTGATTCCCTGATCCTACATTCCAATCATTTCACCTTCTTAGGTCCCTGTAGGTCATAGTCTGTGCCTTCCAAGTGGGAGATATTACATTTGCTTTAGAATACCCTTCTCTCCACCAAACTTCTATCTATGGTTTAAAACCCAACTCGTGTGCCACTTTTTCTGGGAAGACTTCCAGAGTCCATGTGTTGAAGTGACTTGGAATGAGTCTTAGTGTTTCACAATACAGTACTTTCAAGGTGGCTACACTTCTTACTGCCAGGATCTTATAGAAAGTGTTATGCAGATGACACATTTTACTTATGGAAAGTGAAGTAGCACTTACTGAAGAAGATAAAAGCCTTCTGCATAGGTTATACCTGGACATTAAAAAAAAACCCAAATCTTCATAACCAGGCCAATATCAAATATGATGAGTGGAGAAAAGATTGAAATTGTCAATTCTTTTGTTTTGCTTGGACCCACAATTAATGCCTAAAAAAGTAGCAGCTAAGAAATCAAATGACGCTTGGCAATGGGCAAATGTTTGCAAATGTTGGCAAATGTTGCCAAAAACCCCTTCAAGGTCTCGAGAACAAGGTTGTCACTTTGGAGACTCGCCTGATTCCAGCCATAGTATTTTTGTACCTTCTTACGATGCATGTGAATGTTGGGCAGTGAATTTCTTATTCCTCGAGCAGAATGAACTTATTTGGATTGTGGTGCTAGTGAAGAATAGTAAATAGACCATGAACTGCCAAAAGAACCAACAAATCTGTTTTGGAAGAAGCGTACCCAGCATGCTCCTCAGTAGCAAGGATGGAGAGACTTCATCTCAAATATTGGGTGTGTTATCAGAAAGGGCCAATCCTAGAACGGGAACATCATGCTGAGTGAAGTGTAGGGTCAGTGGAAGAGATGAAAGTCCTCATTGAGGTAGATTGACCCAATGACTAAAACCGTAGGTTCAGGCACAGACTGGGGGAAGGGTGCAGTGTTCTCTACTGTTGAACCTAGCATCAATATGAAGCACAGTCATGTAGGTTGTAGTTTGTTGTTGTTGTTGAGTACTGTCTATCCGTGCTTCATTAACTATACAAAGGCTTTTGACTGTGTGCATCACAAGCTACAGCTGACTCTGAGAAGAATGAGAATCCCAGAACATTTGATTGTGCTTATGAGAAACTTATACTTGGACCACGAGGCCATTGTCAGAACAGAGCAAGGAGATACTGCATGGTTCAAAATTGGGAAGGGGGTCCACCAGGGATGTATTGTGTGTCCATATCTTTTCTATCTGTATGCAGAACAGATCATCCGGGAAGCTGGGCTGTATGAGGAGGAATGTGGTATCAGGATTGGTGGCAGATTCATCAACAACCTGCATTATGCAGATGACACAACCCTGCTTGTAGAAACTGAGGAGGACTTGAAGCACTTGCTGCAGAAGGTCAAGGACTGCAGCCTTCAATATGGATTGAAGCTCAACATCAAGAAAACAAAGATTCTCACCACTGGGCCAATTGGCAGCATCAGTATGGATGATAAAGAGATTGAGATAGCTAACAATTTTAGTTTGCTTAGCTCCACAGTCAGCACTCCTGGTACCAGCAGCCAGGAAATCAAGAGACGAACTGCATTGGGAAAGTCAGCTGTCAGGGACCACTCCAGAGTACTGAAGAGCAATGACATCAGGTTGGAGACTAAGGTGCACCCTATTTGGGCCATAGTCTTCACAATTGCATGTTATGCATTGGAGAGCTGGACAGTGACTAGGGATGATAGAAAGAGAATTGATGCCTTTGAGTTGTGGTGCTGGAGAAGAGTGTTGAATATACCATGGACTGCTAGGAGAACAAACAGGTTTGTCCTGGAGAAGGTGAAACTGGGCTGCTCCTTGGAGTCAAGGATTCTGAAGCTTCATCTGATATACTTGGGGCATGTTGCAAGGAGGGACCAGTCCTTGGAGAGGGACATCATGTTTGGGCGAGTGGAGGGACAGCGCAGGAGAAGAACCTTCGATGAGATGGATCAATTCAGTGATTGGAGCAGTGGGAGTAGATGTGTCACAGACCATGAGGTTGGCACAGAATAGAGCAGGGTTTAAGGTCGCTATGAGTTACAAGCAACATGTAACAACGACAGAAACAACTGTTGAGTTAGAACCAACCCATAGCTGATCCTCCAGAGGCTTTTCAGAGGCAGTTAATTGCACGGGAGGGGATTGTTCATCTTTCTCCTGTGGAGCAGCTGGTGGATTAGAACCATGTAGCTTTGGGTTGGCAGCGTGATTCCTTACCACTAAGCCACCAGAGCTGTCGAACCAATTGCTCTTAGTGGAACACAATTCCACAGCACACAACAAACTGATGTCAGCATTTGACTTTGAAATATGTCTTGGAAAGTAAAATGGGTGAGAAGAGGGATGGATAAACACATAGTGTTTTTGTTAACTGCTCCCAAGTCAACCCTGGCCCATGGTGACCCCATGCACAGGGGAATGAAATACTGCCTAGTCCTTTGCATGTCCAGATGATAGGATAAAGCCAGTCCAGTAACATATTGATGGTGGAGTGTAGATGGGGGGGGGAGGATGAAATCAGGCTTTCACTGAGAAATACTTTCAACTTTGTTGTATGCTTGACATTTAAAAAAAAATTTATTTTGCAGTAAGAAGCTTGGAGAAAGTAGCAGTCTAGGCTTGGCAGATAGGACAGGAAGAGCTCTCCTCGTCACTCTTGTGACCTGTGGTCTGGTGGAGGCCTTCTGGCCACCTTTGACTCCACTGTGGTCAAGTGGAGATCTCCTGGTCACCCTTGGTTCCACTGTGGTCAGGTGGAATTCTTCTGACCCCCTTTGGCTCCACTTGCGAGGTCACCCCAGCTCCTCTCCAAGAAGCCTGGAGACTCATGATAGTGAAGGCCATGGGTCAGCCTGTGAGGCTCTGGTTTGCAATAGTTCTGTAGATTGACGTCCCTTGATGATGGCTGATAGAATCATTCCCTTGATGATGCTGTTGTTGCTAGATGCCGTCAGGTTGAGTACGACTCATAGCAAGCAACCTTATGAACAACAGACCTGAACTCTGTCCTATGCTGAGGCAACCTTACAATCTCTGACCACCTGATCCCATTGCAGCAGTCACTGTGTCAGTGCCATCTGTGATGAGATCTGCTATGAGCAGCCAGAGTTGAAAGGACGTTTTCTCAGGAGTGTGGCCGACCTTGAACACAGGTGGGTATCCGGCAAATCTTGCTTACTTTCTGCTCTCTCTGAAGTTCTGCATTAGCTTATCACCATCTGATCTCTGATTCTTTGCACTTGTGCCAGAAGCCTGCCATATCATCTGCTGGTTTGGGATTCGTCAGCCTATGGAAGCCAGCAGCCTGCCTTCTGACCTGCCGGTCTTGGGCCTGTCAGCCCTTGCAGATACATGAGTCAGGAGAAGCTTCTATCTCATCAGATATCTAATGCACGGACTTGGGACTTGCTGGCCTGTGCAAGTGTGTGAGCCATGTCTTTGAGATAAATGACAAATTTTTATATATGTAAATATGTAAAATTAATTAATTGTAAATTAATTTTCTCTCTCTCCCATGTGCTGTTGTTTCTATGTGCCATGAAGTCAAGTAGGACTCATAGCGACCCTGTGAACAATAATTCTGAACTATGTCCTATCCTGTGTCAACTCTGATATACTTGATTCCATAGGTGCAGTCACTGTGACAATCCATCGTGTTGAGGGCCTTCCTCACCTTTGCTGACTTCCCACCTTTGCAAGTACAATGTCCTTTTCCAAGGAACAGCCTCTCCTAACAACATGCCCAAAGTATGTGAGATGAAGTTTCACCATCCGTGCTTCTAAGGAACACTGTGGCTACACTTTCTCCAAGACATATTTGTTCTTTTGCCAGTCCATGGGACACTCTGCATTCTTCCCCAGCACCACAACCCAACGATGTCAATTTTTCTTCTGTCATACTTATCCATTTCCCAGCTCTCAGATGCATAGCAGGCAATTGAGAAGATTCTGGCTTGAATGATACACACCTTAGTCATTAAGCTGACATCATTGCTCTTCAGTACTTTGGAGAGGTCCCTGAGACCTGACTTTCCCAGTGCAGTATGTCTTTTGATTTCTTATCTGCTAGTACCGATGTCCAGAACTTTTGTTCACAGTGTCGCTGTGAGTCGCATACAACTTGACAGCACTTAACAACAACAATAATAGCATAGAAAGAAAGAGCAGTTGGCCTAGAGGACAGAAAGTCATGCTCCTAAGCCAAAGGTGGGTGACTCTACTTGACAGCCCTCGGGCCTGCCTTTAATTGTTTTTGGTGAAACATTCTTCTAGGTCATGTAACCCTGGTGTGTCCACTTGCCATACAGAGGTAACTCGTGGTAGCTGTGAAGCTAAACACTGCGACACTGATGAGTCAAATGTGAGAATGGTTACCTATGGTGGACAGTGTTTGGTGAAGCTCCACGATTAAAACAAGCTTGGAAGCAGGAGTGGCATCCACTTCCATAATAGCTTGCCTCCAGAAACCCTATGAACCTGGAGAAAGTAAAGTTATACAGGTGTCCAGGACTTTCGTTCATAGGGTCGCTATGAGTCACCTACGATTTGACAGCACTTTACAACAAAACCAAGTACTGATGATGGTGTTAACTGTGGATCTAAGCAAGATGAAATCATCGACAACTTCAGTGCGTACACATATATTTACACTTAACTGGTTTTGCTTCTCTGGAGAACCTAGCCTAAGATTAAGTTAAGGTTTATAGTTTGCTATTTACACAAATGCCATAAGTTGGGTAGGTTTTAGCAGAGCATGATTTGTGCTCACTGACTAACCTAAAGGTACGACCCCGTGGTACCGTGGAGAAAGGCCTGGCAAGATACTTCTGTAAGGATTACAGGGGAGACCACCCGACGGAGCAGTGTCACACCATGAGTTGGAATCACCTCCCAAGGGCTACGTTTGCTTTTTTGTTTTTTTGGTTGTTGCTGGTAGGTGCCATCGCGCAAGTTCTGACTCAGAGTGACTCACTCTGTGGACAACAGAATGAAACAGCCTGGTCCACTGCCACCCTCACAATTGTTGCTATGTTTTAGCTTATTGTTGTGGCCACCGTGTCAATCCATTTCATGAAGAGTCCTTTTTTTCTACAACAGGATGTCCTCCCCCAGGGACTCCTGATAAAAAAGTCTATGAAGGAAAGTCTCATCGTCCTTGCTTCTAAGGAATCTTCCGGCTCTATTTCTATCAAGACAGATTTGTTCATTGTAAAAAACAGAAGGATAACTGGTAAAACGTGTATGGGAACTCAAGGAGGGGAAGGGGTGGGAGCGGAGAGGTGAGGACAGGTAGGGGCGAAACCACAGGGATGCACAGTTTGGTGGGTAGAGGTAGGTGAGGGGAAGTAAATGAAAAGGATCCAGGCAAAAATAAAGGGTAATGATGGGCAAGATCCAATGGTGAGTAATTTTAGAAAACAAAAGGCACGAGAATGATTGTATGAAACACAATGTGAATGAAGAAGAGTGTGAAACACTATGTATGCAAACTTTGTAAGCAAACCAATGAAAGAAAGGAGTAATAATAGACACAGATCAATAGTGAGTATATAAAATACAATGTATTTGACTGTGTGAAACACAATGTACTTTAAAGATTGTATAAAAACCCCCCACACACAAAGTGAAGGAATGTGTGAAACACAAGTATATGAATGAAACAAAATGTATATGAATTTTGTATGCATACCAATATAAAATTTTTTAAAGTAAAAAAAATTTGTTCACTCATGGTATAATTGAGAATACCATGGACTGCTAGGAAAACAAACAGATTTGTCCTGGAAAGGGTTAAACCGGGTGGCTCCTTGGAGGCAAGGATTCTGAGGCTCCGTCTAACATACTTTGGACATGTTGTGAGGAGACACCAGTCCTTAGAGAGGGACATCATGCTTGGGAGGGTGGAGGGACAGCGCAGGAGAGGAAGGCCCTCTATGATGTGGATTGATTCAGTGACTGGGATAATTGGGATGGGAGTGTCAGAGACAGTGCGATTGGCACAGGACAGAACAGAGTTTAGGGCTGTTGTACATAGGGTCGCTCAACGGCACATAACAACAACAACAACATGATAATGCAAAGACAATGATTCTTCAGTTTCCTTATTCATTATCCAGCTTTCACATTCACACGTAAATGGTGGTTGATAACACTATGGTTTGGTTCCAATGTCATTTTCATCCTCAAGGTGACAGCTGAGCTTCTTAACACTTTCAAGAGTTCCTTGACAATAGATTTGCCTAATGAAATACCTTCTTTAACTTTCTTTTTTTTTTAAAAAAATGATATTTTAATGTAAGCGTCCCAAGAACTTGGATTTGCATTCATTCATTGTTGCACATTTTCCTCCCTATACCTGCACCCCAGTTCTCTTTTAAAATAAAATTCTTTCATGGTGCAACCACTATGGAGGGCAGTATGGCACTTTCTCAAAAAGTTGGAAATAGAAACACCATCTGACCCAGCAATTTCACTACTGGGAATAAACTCTAAAGAAACCACAACTGCCACCCAAGCAGATATATGTACACCCATGTTTGTTGCTGCTTTGTTTACAATAGCAAAGAGTTGGAAACAACCCAAACGAATGGATAGAGAAGCTGTGGTATATTCACACAATGGGATACTATGCTGCATTGAAAAACAAAGACCTCATGAAATATTATACAAAATGGATGATCCTGGAGGACATTATGCTGCGTGAAATACCTCAGTCACAAAAGGACAAATACTGCATAGTGCCACTGTTGTAAAATCGGGGTCTGACATCGGGGTTGGGGGAATCTAAGAAAAGAGGGGATAAATAATGTATACTGCATTGAAACAGATGAGGGAGAGAACTGTTTAAAAGGAATATAGGATTAAATATTATTTTCATGACAAGATTACAGAATAATAAATGCATAATAAAGTGGACTATGGACTCAGGGGAATTATATCACAATGAAAGAGACTTATTTTTTTTTTCTTTTCAAAGAGAAAAACGAACTGGGGAGGAGGGGTGGGCATGGAGGAAAATATGCAACAATGAATGAATGGGGGAGAAATTAAATGGAAAGAATATGCTGTAAAAAAATTCTTTCATTGTTGCACAGTGTTCTTTAATTTCTTGGCTGCTGTTTCCATGGGTGTTGATTGTGGATCCAAGTAAAATGTCACTGTCAACTTCAATCCTTTATCTGCTCATCTTGATGTTTATTGGTTTGTTTCTAGGCCTGTCATTTCCAACAAATCTCTAGATTGTTTCCATTAACATCCCAGATAAAGAACTGAAGGAGCTTTGCCCTGGTAGTCAAGATGCTGCATCACAGGATGTCCCTCCAGCCCCCAGCAGAAGGCTCCTCTGTTGAGACCTTTCTTTTTAAAAAAAAAATTATTATTAATTTCAATGAAAATTTACAGAGACTTTGGATTTCTATTCATTAATTGTTGCACTTTTTTATCCTCCACCGCCCCACCAAGTACAATCCTCTCTTGGAAAAGTAAAAGACAAATTCTTTCATTGTTTTACAATCTCTCCCCCAAGGTCCACTCCACTATGCAGCCTTTGCTCTGGACTTCCATCATGACAAAAATACCTAATCACATATCCCTTTTAAACAGTTTTCTCCCTCATCTATTTCAATGCAGTATACATTCTTGAACCCATCTTTCTCAGTCTCCCCCCAACCCAGAGGTCAGTTCTGTTTTACAACAATGGCACCATGCAGTATTTGTCCTTTTGTGACTGAGATATTTCACTCAGCATAATGTCCTCCAGAGTCACCCATTTTGAATAATATTGCATAAGTTCCTTGTGTTTCAATGCAGCATAGTATTACATTGTGTGAATATACCACAGTTTCTCTATCCATTTGTTTGTTGATGGGCACGTAGGTTGTTTCCAACTCCTTGCTATTGTGAGCAAAGCCATGATAAACATGGGTGTGCATATATCTGCCTGGGTGGCAGTTACAGTCTCTTTGGGGTATATTCCCAGTAGTGGAATTTCTGGGTCAAATGGTATCTCTATTTGCAACTTTTTGAGAAAGTGCCATACCACCTTCCACAGTGGTTGCATCATTTTACATTCCCACCAACAGTGAATAAGGGTTCCAGTTTCTCCACAATCTCGCCAGCATTTGTTGCTTGCTGTTCTGTTAAATTTTGCTGTTCTTACTGGGGTGAGATGTTATATCATAGTTGTTTTTCTTTTTCTTTTTTTTTTTTTTTATGAAACGCATTGTTTATTTTCCATCAACCTTATTTCCACATTTTAAGACAGTTTAAGACCATTCCGTGTTGTTTTTCTGTTGAGACTTTTTGCTGTCCAAAGATTAACAGTTCCAAGCTGACTCTGTTGGAGCCCAGGCTGCACCTTCAGGGCCCTGAAGTCCTTGAGTCTCCTTCCCAGGCTTTCACTTCTAGCTCCCTGGGCTAGGGGTACTCTTGATTGTCTTTATAACCTCACAGACTTCGGGGCACAGATCTGCTAGCTGGAGGAGGGAGAACCTAGTGCTGTTTTATGTCCTCCATTGGTTCAACCAGCTCTGTGCTTTATTATGCCCGGAGGAGCACCAGCCCTCCACAGCTACCCACAGAGACATCTGAGCAGGCCCCACCACCTTATGTCAGGATAGAGCTGCCCAGACTGGTATTCCAAGTGTCCTAGACTTTCTCCCCACCTCTGGCAATTCTGACTGTGTCCAAGGAGATCTACCCATCCTGGCCACAGGGTTCTAGTATTTACACCCTGTATCTTGCATTCTCCAGCCTCCTGGTTTTGTTCAGACAGTGGCTCCTGCCGAGGATGCCTCCACTCTTCTCCTGCCTGTCTGAACGGGCTCTGGCTTTGAAGGCCTTCTGCCCCTAGGAGGCCTCTCAGGCCAGCGCCTCTTCTGACTCCTCTGTCACTCATCGGCTGCACTGCTGTCCTGGCACCAACCAAAGAGCAAAGGAGCTCTGGTGGTGAAGTCCATGGGGAGGTGAGCTGCTAACCCTAGACTGTGTCTCTCTGGAGGTTCAAATCCACCAGAGGTCACAAAGGAGGAAGATAGGTAATCTCTTCCTGTGTGATATCCAGCCTCAGAAACGCATGAAGACTCTTGTTAGGAGCTATAAAAGTCACTCTGATTCATGTTTTGTACCCACTCATAGCTGACCCTCCAATGAGTTTTCAGAAGCACTAAATCACATGGGAGATTGCCCATCTTTCTCCCTCACGGCAGCTGGTAGATTTGAACTGTGTGCCCTTAGGTTGGCACAATTCCTTACCAGTAAGCCACTGGAGCTCGGAGATTTCTTAGCTGTTGTGGAAGGAGATTGATCATACGACTTTGCCCTGAAGAGTCGTTGGGCGGGTTCACACTGGAGCTTAGCCATTGGTACCACTGGGCGGGATCCTGCCATAAATATCACAGCCAAGCAAACCCTGTGAGCTCAGTTCTGTTCTGTATCCTCTGGGTCCCCACAGCTCACACAGCAAGTTTTACACCCCCTCCTTCCCTTAGGCATTAACTGTTAACAAAATAAGGAAGCCCTCGTAGCCTAGAGGGTGGAGAGTTGTGCTGCCAACCCAAAGGTGGGTGGTTCGAATCCACCAGCTGCTCCTTGTGAGAAAGATGGGCAGTCTCCTATGTATGTGGTCTTGAGTACCACTGAGTCAGAACCAACTCATAGTTGACCCCCCAGTGGGTTTTCAAAGGCAATAAAGCACACAGGATGAGATTGCTCCTCCTTCTCCCACGGAGCAGCTGGTGGATTCGAAGTGCGTGCCTTTGGGATTGCAGCACAGCTTCTAACAACTAGGCCACCAGAGCTTCCAGTGTGTTTTGTAGCCTCTGAAAACCAACTGAGGGGTCAGCTATGAATCAGTTCTGACTCAACAGAAATGAGGTGGGTTTTTGGACCAAAACCTCAAGTAGTTCAAACCAGCAACTGCTCTGAGGGAGAAGGACGAGGCATTTTGCTTTCTGTAAAGAGTTACAGCCTTGGAAATTCCACAGAGCAGTTACTCTACCCTGTAGGGTTGCTGAGTTAGGATTGACTTGATGGTACTGGATGGTGTTGGTGGCTCCCCCAAGGGTCTAGTGTGGGAGGCACCCAGGAAGCTTACTGACAGAACCATGAATCTTCTTCAGACCAGGGTTGTAGTCTTAGGCCCAGAACAGGAGCCATTTTTTCATGAATGAAGCGTGTGAAATCAAAACTCGCCAAGGTTGGAGGACCTCCTGGCCGGCCTCCCCTGTGTACTTCAGAAGCCTGGCCTCAGGGTCTGCCCTCACCAGATTCCAACTTCACCTTCAACTTGACCTGCCGGGGTCTCCCATTTGCCCTGCTCCCCTACTCTTCCCGAGCTGCCCTCTGTAAAGTGAGCTTTCTATATTTACTTAAACTTCTATTTAAAGAGGAATTCCTCATAATTACTCAGCCACAGAGCGCGACACTGTTTGGCTTTGTTTATTTAGTTTCTCCTAGTGATTGGCAAAATGTCCTCAGTGGCTTTAAAAAGCAGATATAGACGAGTGATCTGTGGGTCATAAAATAAAGTATGATGTTCTCTGTCCTCACGGGAGATGGCCTGTGGGGGGGGACATACCTCACCACCCAGCCCATAAAAATGCTGGTCCAGTAGTGGCTAAGGCGGCACTAATGAAGATGTTTTTGAATTTTTAAAAGACGGGGTGTCACTTGGACACGAATATGTCGGTATATATAGTATGTGTTTGGCACTTTCCATGGACACACACATGAGACGTTCACACCCACACGCACAACCTCACAAATGGCAAAGGGCAGGCAGATGCCAACAGAGGGATGAAGCAGGGATTAATACAACTATTTTTTCTTAAAAAAAAATTAATTGATTCTTGGCTCCTAGTCCAGTAGTGAAACGAAAATAGCCAGTTATTTATGTAGAACTAACTCCCTAGGCTCGTCCCTCTCTCTTCCCTAACTCCGCTACCCGTCTCCCACCCCACCAAGCCCACAAAGCTCTTACAGGACGAGTAGGGAAAATTCTGTGATGACAAATTCAGACAGGGTTGAGTGGAACATCATCGTAAACCTTTAGCCAGAAGCTGGACCCAGAGGTTGTCGAAGATTGGGGGATTTTAGAGGAATGGTGGGTGGAATGCACCTTCGGGCAGTGGGCTTGAAAACCTCTAAGAGATGAAGGCAATTGTCAGGCCTCCCCCGTGCCCCTCAGAAACCTCTGTAACTGAGCTGATTCTGAATCATAGCAACTCCCCATCTGGTCTCCAAGTCAGTAGATCTTTGCAAGAGGAGACTCCCCATCTTTCTAGGCAGGGTCAGCTGATGGACTCGACTGCTGACCTTTAAGCTCGCAGCTTGTCAGATCACACACGCCGCTGCCAGGTCTCCTTGCTGTGGTTAGGTGCCATTGAGTTGACCCTATGAGCAGAGATCCCATGAACAAAGAGTCTGAACTTTGTCCTCGTGATCTCCGGTCTACTCAAGTCCATTGTTAAAACCATGGTCAATCCTTGCTGAGAGCCTTTCTTTCTCTGACCCTCCTCCATTCTCAGCATGATGTCTTTTTCCAAGAATTGCCCTCTCCTGACAACATGTTTAAAGTGCGTGAGACGAAGTTTCACCATCCTTGTCTCTAAGGAGCACCCTGGTTGCACTTCCTCCAAGATGGACTTGCTCCTCTGGCAGCCCAGGGGCTCCTGAGATCTCCCCAAAGGTGACCCCAATCAACCAAGCCCACTGCAGTCCCCCCAGTCCAAGCTTCTGTGACCTGTTTTCTTGGGGATCTCTATCTCCACTTCTCCACTCCCCATTTCCCACCCACCTAGCCCTTGACCTGACTTTAGTACTTGCATAGTCTCAGAACTCCCCTCTGACTTTACACTGAGACTCTTAATCCCAGAGCAGGCGAGGGCTGCCACCGCTGACCTAAAGTCCTTCCCTTAAGATGTTTTCAGACTCACTGGGAAAGACAAACCCAAGGTAGACAGCAAGATCTTCCCAGAGCTGGACTTCAGCCTGGTCCCTTTTCCAGCCTGGCCCCAGGCACGGGGGACATCCATCGTCACTCTCTTTGCTCTCTGATGGCAGGGAGTCCCTTGGGTCCTAGTTATTCTCTGGTTGGTGGTTGTGTCTCATTCAGTAGACTGTTTCCCAGAAAACCAAGGGAACCATTTCTATCAAAGGGGTTGGATGAGTAAAGATGAGAACAGAAGGCTCCACCCCCTCCCTAAGCAACCATAGTGGTGCACTGTGTAAGCATTTGTCTGCCAAGTGACAGGTGGGCCCACTGACAGCTTCACAAGAGCGAGACTTGGTGATCTAATCTACTCGCTTAAAGACTCAACCAACACAAGCTCCATTGCACTTATCACTATCAAGCTGGAACTGAATCCTAGCTGACCATGAGGGTGGGTTTGGGTTCCTCCACGACGTGTGGGTTTCTGAGGCACAAACCACTTGAGGAGACTGACTATCTTTCTCAGAGTGGGAGCTGGAGGATTTGAGCCAAAGCCTTGGTCTTCGCGTTAACAGTGCAACTCCCTGTGGATTGGGTCACCAGAGTTCTTTCCCATAAAGCCTGTAGCCTATAAAGCCCAATGGGATTGGGGGTTCCAGCAGTGGTTACCAGCTGTGGGTTCTGGCACCATCCTGTGCCCACTGGCTCTACCCTCTCAGTCCTGACTCCTCACCATCATGACCATGACCCCTGCCACCCTCAAGGATGTCATGTCCAAAGACAGATGACATTGATGCTGCTTGTCTAGGGACCACAGTTTGAAGACCTGTCTATGTAACATCTCTAGAAACTTCCCAGACAGGATTAAGAGAAGGTGACTTTATTATTATTATTCGTGTGTGTGTGTGTGTGTGTGTGTACCGTCAAATCGGATCTGACTGGTACAGGAGGAGATTGCCCCTCCTTCTCCAGTAGAGCATCTGGTGGATTCGAACCGCGCACCTCTGGGATTACAGTGCAGCTTCTTTCCACTAAGCCACCAGAGCTTGTCAAAGGTGACTTTTAAGAAGATAAGAGTAATGGTTCTGGTGGATTCGAACCGCGCACCTCTGGGATTACAGTGCAGCTTCTTTCCACTAAGCCACCAGAGCTTGTCAAAGGTGACTTTTAAGAAGATAAGAGTAATGGTTCCAGGGGTGTGGGGGGAGGGATTTTGCTGGCTATAGGCAGCCAGTATATTGGAACCTTGGGACTTTACCTGGAAAGCTGTTGAACTGGACGGTCTTGAAGAGCCTTCCTGGGTCTGTTTTTAGGAGGTGGGTGAATTGGCACAAGTGGCAGGATGACAAGAAAGGAGGCTGGGTGCAGGCCTGAGTGGGAGAGGATGAGGCTTCTTCTGTTTTCCCAGATTGTTTTGGCTACCACCTCCCCCTGGGCTCCTCCAGGCCCAGTGGACACGGCTGTGGCCCGGAGTGGCCGGGGCCATGCGACCTGGAGCCTCCTTCCGCTGCCCACGACACCTACGATTTTAGAATCTGGAGAGCGGATGCTACTCCTCACTAAGCAACTCACGGAACAAACAGTTTGCTGCAGACCTTTCTCTTCTAAAGCTGACTTTGCTGCTGGGGTGGGGAGATGTGGGTACAGATAAGCTTCTCCCAGTGATGACATCACGAGAATAATAAAAACGACACTTTGCCCCCTATGTCTTTCACCCCTGGGGCACGCTCTTCCAAGCAGGCATAAAGGTGATGGGGAGAGGCAGGGGTGCTGGGATGCCACTGGAAACTCCCAGACGTCTTAGCTCTCAGAGACTCAGTTTACCCATCTTAAAAATTAGCTGAATCGTTTCCAAGACCATGTTCCAGATCCCTATAATATGCTTAAAAGACATTTAAACCCGTGTTTGACCCCAGCTTGCTTTGATGAACGATTCCTTGTGATAGGGTTTGCTGTAACTGCATTTTACTTGGATGGACGTAAGGGTTTTATCTTTTGGTATGTATGGTTTGGGGGTCAGAGGGAGGAGGGCTGGTGGTTCAGTGGTTAAGCACTCATCTGTTGAAAGAAAGTTCCAGTGGTTTGAGCCTGCCAATAGGCTGCCATTAAGATTATAGTCTGGAAACCGCTCCAGGGCAGTTCTAGTCTGTCACATGAGGTTGCTAAGAGTTGAAAATCGACTTGACGGCTGCTAACAACAACAACAACAAAGGGGTCCTGGGCTGCTCCAGGGGTCTCCTTAGATCGCAAAATTGCTAATCCAAACCAGGTGCAGGGTCTTGGCAGGGACCCAGGCGAGGAGGCGCCCTGAAGAGCAAGTGCTTTTAGCTGCACAGTCAACCCTCCCCCGTGCGGTTAAAGGTCCTCAGCCGTCCTGAACAAATACCAGCTATCTGGAGTAGGGAGACCCTTGAGACTCTCGGTCACAGGCTCAAGCTGGCACTTTGCAAACTGGTGCCTCCGCGCCCATCCTGCCCCAGCCTGTGTTTTGGCCTTGACATTGCGGTTACCAGGCAACTGTCTATCCTATAGGAATTCACACTCATTCTTCCAGGCCGACACACATTTAATTTCAGCCTCAGAGTCCTCAGTGACGCGAGGTGTCACCAGCCCGCACCCTCACAGAAATAGCCTGAAGCACGGAGTCCAAAGTAGCTGGGGGAATGATAGCCACATTTGATCTGATTCCCCTAAAATAGCCTGGCCCTGTTTATGGGGCTGCTCCATGAGGGTTCAGGGTACGTCCACCAGCTTGGCCGTGTCCTCAGCTTCTGCCCTTCCGCCTGGAGCTGGCCTTTCAGTGGCCACCACTGGAGACACTCTCTGTGATGTAACAGCCCTGGCTCACGGCTACAGTGATGGGATTCCAGGCGGGACCCTTGGTGCCTGCCTCCCAGTTCTTGGCTAAGGTTAGGTGTGGCTGAGAGTTGGACTCCTCAGCTCTGGGGCTGGTGCTGGCCCCTTGGTCTTGCAAACCAGGCCCTGACCCTCTGCTCCAGGTGCCCAGGCACTGGGCCAGAGCTCCCCCAGTGGCTACCCGGTGCCTACCCGGTGCCTACACCACCCCTCCCTAGACTAGAGAGGTTCACACCCCATGGCTCCTCTGACTCACCTTTAAAAAGAGCTCAGAAGTCACTGTGAGATTCTAACATGCAGTTAGCCAGGATCCCTAACCAGCGGCTGAGCTTCCTAACTTTTTGTCCTAGGAATTCGCTATATATACACAACACCCATATATTTAACAATTTTTCTGTTATTTTTGCTGTTGTTGAGAACATAAAAAGCAGAGCACACACCAGCTAACCATTTCTACATGCACCATTTCTGTGACACTGATTCAGTCTTCGATTTGTTTTCCTTTTTTAAAAAAATTTTATTATTTTTGTGTGCGTGTATCGTCAAATCAGATCTGACTGGTACAGGAGGAGATTGTCCCTCCTTCCCCGGCAGAGCACCTGGTGGATTCGAACCGTTCGCCTCTGGGATTGTAGTTGCAGCTCCTTGCCACTAGACCACCAGAGCTCCCCTCAGTCTTCGATTTGTGCCACCACTTCAGTCCTCATTTTCATAGCTGTTTCTCTTCTATTAACAAAAACTCACTGACCCTAAGGTTCCTATATTTGAGTAGTGCTTGTTCATTTGATCCTATATAGATAGTTCTTAAAAGTTTAATGTTCAAAGAAGGCTTTACAATTTGTTTGCTTTTTACTAGTTAAGCTACATGTTGTTGTTGTTTCTTCCATGGCTGCAACCCTGAAATCACGTGGTTCAAATCCACCAGCTGCTCCATGGAAAAAGATGGGCAATCTCCTCCCGTGCAATTAACTGCCACTGAAAACCCACTGGAGGGTCAGCTATGGGTTGGTTCTAACTCAACGGTACAACACAACACAACACACACACACACACACACACACACACACACACACGAAGTTAAGCTATGTATTATTTGTTTTAAGAAGACTTCAGAAGATTTCTTTGGTTTTAGGTTTACAGATTGTCTCAGAGCAATAGCTTCATGAGTTTATTCAGTCTCTGGCTCCAGAAAATCTGAGTCCTTGAGAATTTAAAATTCTGTTCTGCATTTCCCCTCTTTTGATTAGGATTCTTTTATAAAATGTCTGCTCAAAATGGTCAGTAATGGTAGCCAGACACTTGTCAGTTCTGGTTTCACAGCAAAGGATGGGGACAGATTTACTCTGAAAGTGAAAAAAGAGAGAGGGAGATATAGGGATGGTCACTTCTGATTTCTTCTAAGTCTACAGTGGGGAACTGCCACCATCAGGAACATACACAATAAAAACCAACTTCCATGAAGTCAGACATGTCCTCCATCCTCTCACATCTATTTCTACTAATTTCAACACCAATTGTACAGGCCTACTACCAGGTTTGAAATTCACTGCAATGGCCATAAAGATACTATATGGTTATGGAGTTTATGAGGGAAGTTAACAGATTACAACTCAGGTGTCAACAGGATACAATTCCTCAGTCCAGACAGCTTTGCAAGCATACTCAGAGGCCCTTTGACCTTCAGTGTCTCAACGTAGGTCAGTCTTGCCAAGTTCCCTGGGTCCTGCCAATTCTGACGTCTCCCTCAGTCTTCTGTGGGGCAGCAGTGCCATCTCAGCATTGGACCGTGGCCTTTGGTTCTCCGTTGATCCTGCTGCTGCTTTCTGGTGGGTCCTGGTCCAACTGGTGCAGGAATTCCGGCCCCAAAGGATTCTGACTTCATTCCTGACTGAAAATGAGATTCCCACCTTTGCTGCTGAACTTGCTAAATTTGACGCTGGTGGGATGGGAAAACATACCAGCCTCATAATGATTCATTTATACACACTCTGTTTCAAGTTCCTGCCCAAAAACTTGGTGAAAGTCAAGGCTACTGTCTATCCAGCCATTTTGGATAATGAACTCAATGACACCACAGGGAGGCAATGAACACACATTCCATTTCCTGCTCCCACTTGCAACTCTCCCTCTTTCTCTGTTACTCTGGATGAAGAGACACCAATTGTTGTGACTCTTGTTTCCTCCCTTTTAGCCAGTGACTCGGGGCTCTGGGGTGTTAGTGTGGTAACACCTGGTATCATTTGCTTCATATCACAGAGAATATTGTCCCATACCAGAATCCAGAGTAATGTTTAATATCAATTTTGACTTTAGAATAAGATGTAACAAATATAAATTGCTTCTATGTAACGTTTAATATAATACAAGATGTCTTAGATTGCAAGAACAATTGCAAAATTGTTTTTACAGTCTAATTATATTATTAGTATCTGCGTGGAAGCCATTTTTTTTTTTGCGTGGAAGCCATTTTTAAGTTCACAGGGTGCTGTTAACTGAAAGGCCACATCTCTCTGGTGGTTCAAATCCACCAGTAGCTTTTGTAGGAGAGAGATGGGCGATCACCTCCCACGCAATGTACAGTCTCCAAAAATCTGATAGAGGCTCCACTATGAGTTAATTCTCATTCACACAGTAATTTTTTTGTTTCCTTTAATTACTACTTCATTCCCATAAAAGTTATTGATATAAATTTACAAATCCTAGTTACCACAACACTGTAACTAAAACACCAGAAAATTTGACACCCCCCCCCAAAAAAAATCAACCAATTTAAAAGTACTAGCATGCAGTGAAAACAGCACCTGCTTATAGCATGAGCAGAGAAAACCGTGCGATTCAAAGCTTCACGGTAATCGGGTGGTCATGGCGATGCATTAGAAGGATCAGAAGTAAATCGGCACACAGAGGTTTAGCCTTGCAGGTCTATTAATACATGTAAACTGGGCTTAGGAAATGTTTTAGTTGTTTAAAGCAACTACAGGGAAATTATTATTAAAAAAGAATAAATTTTTGCAAAAATGCTGCACACAAAAAAATGTGTAGACAACTGTGTTGGGGTCACACCTCTCTGACAGTACCACCTCTCTGGACCTTGTTTGTTTGTTTTTTACTTGTAGTGTGCGGTCGAATCAGATCTGACTAGAACAGGAGGAGACTGCCCCTCCTTCTCCAGCAGAGCATCTGGTGGCTTTGAACTGTGCACCTTTGGGATTACAGCACAGCTTCTTGCCACTAGGCCACCAGAGCTACCTCTCCTTGGACCGTCTAATGACGCCACTGCTTCTCTCTCCTCATGGACAAGTCTTCATCTCCTCGGCCTCACTCCCTCTTCTCCCTGATCTCTTCAGAGAGCTCCGAGCCCCTGCCCACTCCTGCCAGCCTATCCTCACGCCTTCACGTTCTCTACAGTTAACACACAAGGCCCACTTTCATTGTCCAGCCAGGTCTCTCTCCTAAACTCCAGCCTCAGATATCCAATAGCCTCCTAGACCTTTCCACGTGGACCCCCAATGCCTTTATGAAAGTCAGTGCGCCAAACCTCAGCCTCTGAACGTCCCCTAGAACTGCTGTCCTTCGAGGCTTCCCATCTTGGACGATAGTGACTTCACCCTTCTGACTCTCAGGCTAGAATCCTTGCCATCATCCCTGAACACTCCTTTGTCTCTTGTGTCACACCGGGAAATCCCATTGGCTTTGCTCTAGAAGAGGGCCAGGCTCTGACCTCCATCAGCACAGGAATCCCTTTTGAGTTCCTGCTCTCACCTGTCTGCCTTTGGTCCCCTGTGGTCTACTCTCCAGAGCCAGAGTATCCTGTAGAAATGCAAGCTGCTCAGCTCCTCTGCGTGAAACCCTAACCCCGCAGCTCCCCGCTTCACCTTCAAGTAAAACAAACACCTCCCAGTGATCGGCTGTACTACTTCTCCATGGGATCCAGACACAGCAAGCCAACAGTGTCCAAGTGCCTGTTAACAAAGCAAATTCTCAGGCCTCATCAGTGAATCTGAGTCCCCGGATGAGGGAGCATCAATTGGTGCTTTATAGCAGCCCCTCACCCTCAAACTCCATCACCTTCTCTACCAACCAGGCAATGCTGATAAGCCGCCCTAGTGTGAGACCTCTTGATCCACAATGACTTATTGATCTGGTCCCACCCTCCCCACCAGCTGCCTTACTCCAGCTCAATCGGCCTTCATGGGATCCTCAGACACACTCCCACCCCAGGGCCTTTGCCTGCTGGGGGCGCTGTGTCTGCAGAGCTCAACCCCTCACCTCTTTCAAGTCTTGCTTGAAATGCCATTTCTCAATAAGGGTCCACCTCATTTGAGATTTCAGTACTATTTTTTTATTATGCTTTATTATGTTGTCTTACTTCACTATGTTTGTCTTGGAGAATATATATATATATATATTTAATTATTACTTTGTGCATGTACCATCAAATTGGATCTGACTGGTACAGGAGATTGTCCCTCCTTCTCCAGCAGAGGATCTAGTGGATTTGAACCACCTACCTCTGGGATTGCAGTACAGCTTCTTGCCACTAGGCCACCAGAGCTCCCAATAAGGAAGCTCTCGTCCCTTCGAGCCAGCCAGGAGGTGGGCAATGTCCCACAGGAGATGACCCGCAGCCTGGGCAAAGCCACCGAGGAGGAAACAGTGAAAGGTAGCAGGGAACCCTTTGTGGGCACGGGAATTTCTCCCTTCCCCGCGTGCAGGGCGCGCCTGGCTCCGTGTAGTCTGCTGGTGGCAAGGAGGGGGCTGGGCCGCGGGTGGGTCGCCCTGGCGGGCAGGCCGCCATCCAACTTCCTCCAGAGCCTCGCGCAGCCCTTCAGAGAATGTGCCCTTCACCCAGTTTCTAAGCAACCACCTTCTGCAGTGGGCAGGAAACTCAGGAACCGATCCATTAATGATACGTTAGGAAACCCTTGCTGAAAATAATTGCACCCTCCTCGGAACGCAACGTGTCAAAACACGCCGGGGAGGATTCGGTGGTGCAGGCCCAGCCTGGCCAGGCCCTGCCACCCAGGCCTCTACCCACCCGGCCAGGCCTACAGTGTGGACACCACCTCCCTCCTCCCTTCATTGGATTGACAAAGTGAGGGGCGCCCTCAGAATCTGCCCCACTTCGTCTCTACCCTGCGTTACTCGGCTTACAGAGCTGGGGGATGAACCCGTGTTTAGGGAACAAAACTCCAGACATGCAACTGTTAGGCCGTTTAGATTTTATTCTGATGCATGGTGCTCCCCACGTGAGGAAGTAGAGACCCATTCGTGGTCTCTGGTGCAGTTGTTAAAAAGCTGGCCTGCTAAAGGCAAGGTTAGTGGTGGGGGAATTTACTGCAGGACAGAGACATGGCTATCTCTTTCTGTTCAATTTACTGCCTCGGAAACCCTACTCTGTCCAATAAGGTCCTGAAAAGGCACCCTGGTGGCGTCGTGTATCATGCCCTAGCCTGTCAATGGGAGATCCTGGGGAGAAAGATGGGTGGTTTCCACCTGCAAAGACTTGCAGCCTCAGAACCATGATTGAAGGTCACCATGAGTCCAGATCTACTCAGTGCAGTGGGTTTGGTTTGGGGTTGACCAGATTGTTAGCAGTTGTACTTGACTCCACACTGTTATGTAGC
>NW_006399853.1:2770106-2782569 GCF_000299155.1 Elephantulus edwardii
GGAGCAGCTGGTGGAATCGAACCAGGGACCTTTCAGTTGGCAACACAACACCTTACCCACCAGGGCTCCCTATACAAATTTACTGAAAAACCTTTAAGCAACACAAAAGTACCTAAAGTAAGAAATGATTGCCTCCACCGTCTCTGGCATCCCCCTTCTTTCAATCCCACACTCTGAGGTTGATGAGTCTGCACAAATACGGGCTTATTTTACATGTAGTAAAGAGTCCTACTTGGTACAGCAGTTAAAGTATTTGGCTGCTAACTGGAAGGTGAGTGTTTCAAATCCACCAGTTACTTCTAAGGAGGATGATGAAGCAATCTATTTCCATAGAGATTGTTGTTATTGTTAGGTGCCATTGACTCAAGTATGACTCATAGTGACCTTATGAACAACAGACCTGTCCTATCCTGTGACAACCTCACACCTCCTGACATACTCAGCCCACTGCTGCAGTCACTCTGTCAACTTACCTGGTTGAAGGTCTTCCTCTCCTTTGCCAACTCCCCACCTTTCCAAGCATGATGTCTTCTTTCTCCAAGGAACAGCCTTTCCCAGCAACATGCCAAAAGTGTGTGAGATGAAGCTTCACCATCCTTGCCTCCAAGGAGCTCTCTGGCTGCACCTTCTCCAGGACGTATGTGTTTGTTCTTTTGTCAGCTGTTGGCGTCTCTGCCACTCGATCTAGGTAAAGACAACAGCCTTGGGATCCCTACGCTGTCCTCTAAGGCCTTTACGAGTTGGAATCAACTGATTCAGGATACTGAGTCCTTATATTTTATACACGATGTAAACGCATTCTTCTGGTGTGTCACTTGTCTTTGAATTTTGCTTGTGATGAATTTTTCCCTTTCAGTCTCCAAGTAGCTTAAAGAGCCCCTCTTTCCCCTTCTGCCTCCTGGCCATCTTGCTTCTTCCAACTCTTACTCCTCAGGGTTAAAATGATGGGGTCTCAGGCCTTGTTGACACCACACCAACTTAATCACTTGGTCTGGGCTGGATAATGCTTACAGATGCAGATGCTTAAAGTTTCCAAATTGAACAGCTGGATCCTTCAGCAAAAGGACATACTTGTTTCCCGAGAGTACTAGCTTGATCGGGATGGGGAAAATTAGCAATTGGCTGTCTAAAAGGGAGATACTGCGGCAGGAGGCATGAAAACTGGTAGTTGTTGGTGGGATGATGGTCAGGGAGGAAAAAATCTCCCACAATATAAATGAATGAAATATAATGTAAATGAAATTAATTGTATGGAACACAATGCACATACATGAAACACAATGTATATGAATGAGAAAGGATTTTTTTAAAAAAGGAAAAAAGTCAAGGCGAAGGCCTTACTACACATTCTAAAAGGCAGGCAGCCTCCAATTCTCGGTTGGACACACCTCTCAGCACCTGAACACTCCTTTTGGCCCCAGGAGCCACACCCAGGAGTGCAGACCCCAGACCCCAGACCCCACAACCTGTAAGACTTGCCCAGGCCCTGAAGGCGTCTGGGAAGGGAACAAGCAGTGGCTTCCACTGGCATTTGCTCTGCACCACTGCCCCCAGTGGTCATCCTGCTGTGCCTGGTAGGGGGAGGAGAGCCCCATTAGACCCTCAGGCCTCTCTCTCCAGCTCAGCTGGCTCCAAGGAACCCAGATATGAGAGATATGTTAATGGATTTTTCCCGGAAGCAGTAAGGCTCCGGCTCCAGTGTGCAGACAGACCACAGCACCAGTTGTGCCTTGACGCCAGTCTTATCTCCCAGCCCTCTGCGGCTGCCTCCGGAAAATGGGCCAGCGCTGGGTCAGCCAGAAGGGAGCCAGCCCTGATCCTCTCCAAGCCCACTCAGTAGTGACGTCCTAGCTGCGTTCTCCGAGAAACACATTTATTAAAGTACTATATACATTCACAAAACGGCAAGAATCAGAAATGCACTTTGTGGGAAATGCTGACCGCTTGGAGCTGGGACCCCCACTGGGTCTGGGGAAGGTACTGAGCTTTTGTGGGATGTTAACTATATTCACTTGTTCATATTCACAGCTGGGGAAGGTACTGAGCTTTTGTGGGATGTTAACTATATTCACTTGTTCATATTCACAGCTATAAAAGCATCCTCCTCATCGTGGGGTCAATTCCAGCTCTGGGCAACCCCCCCACCCCACCCCTGCATGTGTCCCACAAGCTTCCGGGGCCTAAGTTCCCAGAGGCCTCTGCGTGGTCACCTCTTGGCCTTTTGGCTGCCATTTGTGCCACCTCCTGTATCTTTGAGATTTCCAAACATTTTGGCGTCACATCACATACAATATTTTCTGATCTCTCCTTATCTGTAGCTGGGTCCCCGTTCCCAGTTCTATTGTGTGGGCTTCTATTTCCCCCTCTTCTCTTTTTTAAGAAAAACCTTTCTTATCATGAAATATACATAGATAAAAGTGAAACACAAACAGCTGAATAAATGAATAGAAAGGAAATGGCTCTAACCCACTACACAGGCAGGAAGCTTTCCTGACCCCCCAGAAGCCCCCTACCCAGGCCCCTTCCCATGCCTAACCCCCTACATGCTCCATCAAAAGTAGCACCCCTCCCTCCACTCTGCTTCCTTTTCCCATTTTCTTCAACTTTTTGGTTTTGGGGTGGTTTTTTTTGTTTTTTGTTTTTTTCATTTACCTTTTTTTAAATTTTTTTTTTTTTTATTAAGACTAGCTTATTGCCTGCTGCCCCCCTTCCGGCCCTGGGTGCCAGGACCCACACCTCCCTGGTTTGGGGAGGCAGGAGGCCTGTGACAGCCACCCCTTGGCCTCAGGGCTAATGATCCCCAGGTGGGAATTCCTTCTCCGCCCCTCGCCAGGCAGAGCCTGGGGCAAGTTATTAAATGCTCTAAGCTTCTGTGTCTTCTCCATAAAATAAGTTATTGGGAGGGCTGGATGCCAAGGCATGGAATGCCTTTAGCTCATTTGTGGCTTTTAGTAAGCAGGACTCAAACGGCTGGCTATTGTTCTCTCCCCTGAGCACCTCCCTGCCTCAAGTGGTGCAGAGAGTTAACTTACCCACCCAGCTAGTCCACCCTCAGTGCCTCAGAAGAAAGGCCTGACAAACTCAGAAAAATCAGACCCTGAAAGCCCTGTGAGCAGTCCTGCTTTCACACACATTGCGCCACTAATAAGCAGAGTCAACTAGACTCAAACTGGTTTTATTCTCAGGGCCCTGTGTACTCTCTGGGGGAATGTCTTACTTCATCAACAAGGCCCAACCTAAATCTGACTCCCCCTCACAAATGACTTGATCATTTTCTTTTTATACAACATTACTACCTCCTAAAAGGCCAATACGGTATTCTGGGGTTTAGTGGTAAGGAATTAGGTGACAATGCAAAGGCACATGGTTCAAATCCACCAGCTGCTCTGCAGGAGAAAGATGGGCAGTCTCCTCCTGTGAGATTTACTGCAGCTCAAAACCTGCTGGAGGGTCAGGTTCCGAGCAGTTCCAACTCAACACACCTACAACCACAACTAAAGGCCATTTATTGGGTCACTGCGCCACACAACTCCTTCCAGTCCTTCACTCATTGCTGCTGAGTCAGAATCAACCCAGAGCCCACCCTCCAGTGGGTTTCCAACAGCTGGTGCATTTGAACCACCAGAGAAGCGCTGCATTTGGGAGTCTCACAACTCCCTCCAGACTGCTGCTCCAGACAGAGCTCTCAACTCATCCTATAGCCTCTGTAATCCTTGAGTCAACCGTGTACGAGAGGGAGGTCAGAGCTCTGTGTTACGGGTAGTCAAACGGAGGTTCACAGAGGCTACATGGTTCTGTCCAAGGTCACAGAGTTAGTGGAGGACAAAGCTGGGCCTCACACCTCTCAGGGTCGAATCCAGCTCTGTATTTCCAGCTAAGGCAGCTGCTAGTCCACACAGGCCTTTGGGAGGATGATAGAAAAGGCACCCTTGCCTCAAGGTGGACACAGATCTGCACTAGAGTACCCAGAGTGATGTAGAGGTGGTCTCTGAGCCCCACTTGCCCCAGTGTGGAGCCACAGACTTTCTCAGAGTCCCAGAGGCAGTGACAAAACTGTCCACACACTCACACTAGACCTACCTGAGCCGGCCAGTGAGGCTCACAGCAGCCACACATCCCCAGCCTAGAGGCAAGGGGAAAGGTTGTGGAGTCCGCTATGACTCTCAGTGACCCTGTGAGCAATAGGTGTGAAGCCGGCACCATCCTCATCATCTCTGACATATCTGAGCCCGTTGTTGCAGTCACTGCGTCAAGCCATCTTGCTGAGGGGCTTCCTCTCTTTTGCTGACACTCTCCCTCTTCCAGCATGATCTAGTTTTGCAAGGTCTGTCTCCTGCCAACAACATGCCGAAAGTATGTGAAACAAAGCTTCACCATCCTTGCCGCTAAGGAGCCTCCAGGTTGCACTTATGTCCAACAGAGTGACTCTCCAGAGACCTCCGTGCACGATAATTGCGGTCATTTTAAAGCCAACTGCCTTTGACCTGGAGGGACCATACACAGAAGTGGTTACAAGATCTAGAGCCAAGCAGCCTGGTTCAAGACCCAGCTCGGAAATTTCTCTCTGCATTACCGAGAGCAAGTTGTTTCTCCGTGCTTCAGTTTTCCACTCTGTAAAGTGTGATTATGCTTGGGAGGGTGGAGGGACAGCACAGGAAAGGAAGGCCCATGATGAGATGGATTGATTCAGTGACTGGTGTTATGGGGGTAGGTGTGTCAGAGACAAGAAGATTGGCAACAGGATAGAGCAGGGTTTAGGGCTACTGTACATAAGTTTGCTATGAGTCATAACAAAAGTGTGATTAAAGAGTATATTTATTCCTAGGGTTGTTGTTACGTGCTGTGGAGTTGGAACCGACTTGTAGCTGATGCTCCACCAGTTAAAGTCTAGAAAGCAGGAAGGGATTGGAAAGAAGAGGAAGAGGAAATGGGCTACGGAGAGGAAGAGAGCAGTGGCAATGTGTGGACTGTGATCGAACGTCACAGAGCATATATATGAATTGTTGAATGGGAAAGCTATTCTGTAAAATTTCACTCAGATCACAATATAAAGTTAATTTAAAAAAAACAACAACAAGAGAGACTTTTGGGAAATGCAAGGACATATTGTTGCATACAACGGTACAACAACAATGAAATAGTATCGCATGAATGTGTGCGGATATGTCACTGCTGCTGCTGCTGTCACATGCCACTGAGTCTGAATGGACACATAGCTGAACCTCCAGGGCGTTTTCAGATACAGTTGGTCACACGGGAGGAGATTGACCATTTTCTCCTGCAGAGCAACTGCTGGATTTGAACCACATACCTTTGTATTAGAGGTTTGTTTGCTGCTTCTGGTGAGGATTAGGGTGGAATGTTTACTTGCCAATGGGTGTGAGAGTTGATTTGATTTGGCCTCCTACTTAAAAACACATTTTGTTTTTCCCTCTGTGATAAATTCAAATTGAGTGCCTCTGGGTTGGCAGTGCCACTCCTTACCATCTAGGCCACTAGAGATCCCTGACCCAATGAGGTAGGCGGTACCGACCCTTACCTCAGAGTTGTGGAAAAGACATGCAAAGAGGTTAAATAACATGCTCAGGGTCACACAGCGCTGGAATTCTGTCTGGCTCGAATCTGGGCCTTCCTTTTACACTTACCATCCCAAGGTAGGCAGACCCCCTGGGATTGGTATAGTCAGCAGGGAATGACCAAGGTGAGAACCCAACTCCAGAAACAGATAACCATCTGTTCTGGCTTCACAGAAATCCATGTCAGAGTTTTTTGTTGGTTTTTGTTTGTTTGGGTTTTATTTATTTACATCAGAGTTTTAAGAGATGGAGGTTGTGTTGAATTTATTGGTCAATATAGAGAGAGATTATTCATTACCGTTTTATTCAATTCCACTCACTCATTCATTGCCATCAAGTCAAAACTGACTCATAGTGGACCCTTCAGTGGGTTTTCAGAGGCTGTAAATCACATGGGAAGAGGATGCCTGTCTTTCTTCCACAGTGAATTCATCCCCCCGGGAAGGTGCTGTCTTTTGAGTTATCCCCTAAACCACCAGAGCGCCCCTCATTTATGAGTCTTCTAATTCATGAGCGTGAGATGTCTTCCATTTATGGAAATATTTTTTAAAAAAGCAATTCAAGAATGTTTTGTAGTAGTTAGAATCACATGATTTGTACTACTTTTGTTGAAACAATTCTAAGTACTTTATTATTTTAATTTAAAAAATAAATGAAAAAGAAATAAATGAAATGAAAGAAAAAGAAGGATTTTACTTAAGGAGTTTTCTTAATTGCATTTTAGTTGTTCATTGCTAGCTTATAGAAATAAACAATACACATACTTCAGTTGCTCAGAGGGACTAGTCGTTGGAGAAGGACATGATGCTTGGAACAGTAGAGGGTCGGTGAAAGAAGGGAAAACCCTGGACCAGTTGATCGACACGGTGACTGCCACAATGGGCTTTCACGTGTCAGGAAGTGTGAAGGTGGCACAGGATAGGGTAGGTTCAGACCTGTTGTTCTTAGGGTCCTTATGAGCCGCACTAGACTCGATGGCACCTCACAACAACAACATCACACTGAGTATTGGGCAAATCTGTTGTCAAAGGACAGCTCTAATGTGCTGAAGAGCGAAGATGTCTGTTTACACTTGTGTCTGACCCAAGCCATGGTCAGGCATGACCATGACTTTCACTATGTGAAGAACCGATGCCTTTGAATTGTGATGTTGGTGAAGAGTATTGGATATCCCATGACTGCCTTGGAGAAGACGCAACCAGGGTGTTCCCTAGAAGAAGCAAGAGTGGTGAAACTTTGTCTCACATATTTGGGCATGTTCTCGGGAAGGGCCAGTTGTTGGAAAAGCAGATCATACTGGGAAAAGTGGAGGGTCAGAGAAAAAAGAGGACAATCCTCACAAGATGAGCTGAGACAGTGACTGCCACAAGGGGTTAAGCAGACGTGGACCATGAGGATAGTGCAGGACGGATCTGTTGTCCACAGGGTCGCTGTGAGTTGTAGTCATCTTGACAGCATCCAGCAACAACAGCAACACACGGCAACTATTAGTTGAAACTGACTCCATGGTGATGGGTTTTAGAGCCTCCAGTGGAAGCAGTGGTGGTTCAGTGGCAGGATTCTTGCCTTTCATCTGAGAGACCTGGGTTCAGTTCCTAGCCAACCCACCTCAAACATAGCTACCACATGCCTCGCGTGTTGCTGTGACGCTGAACAGATTTCAGCAGAACTTCAGCAAGCCCTGGTGATCTTCTTGTGAAAGCAGCTGATGAAAATCCTGAGGCTCCCCAGGGTCTGCTCTGATCCATGAGGCTGGCCCAGGGCTGAACAGCTTCTTATCCCCTTATGCATGAGGTCCCTGTGAGCTGCTGACTGACCAGAAGGGACTGGAAGTGATAGGAAGCTTTGGTGTGTCTCTGCTGAGTATGATGTTAGCCTAGGGGGTGTTTGTGGGTGCCCTTTAGACCGAGGAAGTTCCCTCTGCTTTCTAGGTTTTGTGTGTGTGTGTGTGTGTGTGTGTGTGTGTACCATCAAATCAGATCTGACTGGTACAGGAGGAGATTGCCCCTCCTTCTCCAGCACAGCATCTGGTGGATTCGAACCGCATACCTCTGGGATTGCAGTGCAGCTCCTCGTCACTAGGCCACCAGAGCTCCCTTGCTTTCTGTTTGTTTTGACATCATTATATCAAAGGTATTTTGTTTCCTAGCTGTTTTACTAGGAGCTCTGATAGAATAGTTGTTAGAGAGCTAAACTGCTAACCCACAGGCCACACCTCTCCGGCAGTTCGAATCCACCAGCTACTCTGAGGGAGTATCTCCTCTCTCTTGTGATTTGTCAACTGTGAGTAAGTTCTGACTTGCTGTCAGTAATGTGTTAACTGTTGCCGGTGAGTCCAGCTCCACTCACAGGGGCCCATGTGACAGAGGGCAGCCCACAGGTTTCCAGAACTAATCTTTACAAAGCTGACAGCTCGAGCTTTCTCTCATAGAGTAGCTTTGCTGATTGTTATTATGCACTGTAGAGTCAGAACCGACCCATAGCGGATCCTCCAGCAGATTTTCAGAGGCAGTAAATCAACTGGGACGAGATTGCCCATCATTCTCGTGTGGAGCAGCTGGTAGATTCGAACTGTATGCCTTTGGGTTGGCAGCACAACTCCTTACTAAGCCGCCAGAACTCCCACATGGGGCAGGTGGTGGGATCAAACTGCCAACGTTTAGGTTAGCAGCCAGATACTTAACTACTCAGCCACCACGGCTCCCTTCTTTTCTAGCTTGTTGGATGTTTGTGTCATGAAAAGGAAGAGGTTTCTCTTTTAGGAGAAGATCAGAGGGCATTTGGCCCACCCCTTGCTCAGAGTCTCAGACCTACTGCTTGTCCCCACAGTGGTCCGCCATCTGGGAATGAGACCCCTCTCCAACATCACAGCCAGAGGCTCTCAGGTCCCGCCCCTCCTGCCTTCTGAGTGGACACAGCCTCTGGTGGGCACCTGAGGGGATCTTAGTCAGGGAATAGGAAGGAGTGCTCTGTAGGCAGCGGCCACCAGACTCTGGGGTGGCTGTGGGTCTCTTGTCACTAACTCTGTCCCTGCTCCAAGATGGAGCAGTCGAGGGAGTGGGGAGACACAAAGGTCTCCTTACTGATCTTTCTCCTAGAGTCACAGGACACACCGACCCTTACCAGCTCTGCCCTCAGGAGGAGGCCTGGGCCTCCACTAGCTCATCTCCACTTCCTGCCCAATGACCACTCTGCTCCTCACCTCCCCACCTCCTTAGTGCTTCCTCAGGGGTCCCCTCCTGAATTAGACTCCCCAGATTAGGGGCTCTCCTTGGCTTATGTGGGAGCCAGCTGTGGTACACAGGGCTCAATAAACACTCCTCCTCTGCTGGACAGACAGAGACATAGGTTATCTAAGGAGGAAGTATGACTGGGAAGGGTGGGGGACCAGGAGCGACAGAAGGAGGGGTGATGGGTTCCCAGAGAGCTGGATGAGGGCTGTAGGAGTCCCCCCATCAGTGTTGGGACCCTTTTCTGATTCAGTCCTTCAACGGAGACTCACGCTGCCCACCTTTTGGCACAGCCACACCTGGGCCAAGGCCATCGGAAGATAATGAACCTGGTGCCTTCCATATGTAACCTCAGTGCTCCAGCGATGGCTTTGGCCTCAAGCACCAGAGCTACCCTGGGGTCTGCCTGTGGGGTTCAGACCCCTCACTCTTTCCCTACTCCCACTTGAACCTTGTCTGTCAGTACATAGCTGGCATCATTTTCATGAGGTCCCAGCCCCTCATGGCCCAAGTGACCGTAATCAGGTGGCCTGCGTCCACGAGGGCTCTGTCTCCTGCACCATGGCCTGGCTGACTCTCTGCCTTCCTTGGTCTTGGTGTCTTCACGCTTCTGTTCAAAGAGTAGTCAGCTGGCCTCCCAGAAGCCGGGGAGAAAGATACGAGGATGCTCAGACTTGCTGGAGAGCAAGGGTCAAATCTCCTTCCTGGTGCACGTGTGTTCCTGCCCAGCCCGGGCGAGGACACGTCCCACAGGGTAAAGCGCCCGGGGTGGGGAGCGTGGACAGCCGGTGACCTCACCTCTCCGGCTCCAGCCCAAAGCCCTGCCCACCTCTGGAGGTTTCCATGACTCAGTCTTCAGGTAAGAGGGGCGGGGCCCATCAAGGTGCAGGGTCCAGAGTCAAAGTCACTTACTTACTCAGGACTCAACTCTGGTCTGCATCACACTTGACCCAGGGAGCTCAGCTCACATGGGGCACAAAACAGGGGCCCCTCAGGCATCCCAAGGGAATTTGAAGACACAAGCTCCAGCTCATCCCTCTCTGCAATCGGGATTCCCAGGGAGCAGCTGTCAGGCAGGCCTGGCCTGGAGAGAATGCCTGGTGGGCCCCACCTCACCCTGTCCTCGCTTCACGAGGTTTTCGGGAGAGAAGAGACCAGGACAGAGTCCACACACCACACCTGACTGCCCAGTATGGCTGCGTGGGGTGCACTCAGCTTAACTCCAGGGGGCGCCACACACAGGCTTTGCTTTTACTTAGTGAATTATTTTAAAATTGTAGTCTGGGTGAACTTTACAGAGCAAATTCATTTCCCATTCAACAGTGTAGGCACATTTTGCGTTGTGCTGCGTTTCTCTGCTTTCCCCACCCCAGGACTGATTCCTTCTCTCCTGCCGTTTCCTGCCTCCTGAGCTTTGTTTTTGGTCAAACGTTGCTGCCCCTTCAGGGCTCATACAGTTGACTGTCCTTGTGTTACTATTCATTCTGTGTGTTGTTGTTGTCAGGCGCCATCAAGTCAGTTCACTCACAATGACCCCAGGCCCAAGAGAACGGAACACTGACCGGTCCTCACAACCATCGCTGACTGAGCCATTGTTGTGTCACGATGTCACTCCACCTCCTCTCACGTTTAAAGCTTGTGAGATGAAGGCTCGCCAACCTCGCTTCTAAGTTGCTCCTCTTTCTGGCAGTTTATGGAACATTTCATATTCTCTGTTACAATCATAATTCAAAGGCGTTGGTTCAAAGATTTTCTCTCTCTCCTTCCTTCCTTCCTTCCTTCCTTCCTTCCTTCCTTCCTTCCTTCCTTCCTTCCTTCACTCTTTCTCTCTCGTGCCATCAAATTGGATCCACCTGGCACAGGAGGAGATTGCCCCTCCTTCTCCAGCGGAGCATCTGGTGCATTTGAACCCTGCACCTTTGGGATTGCAGCATAGCTTCTTGCCACTAGGCCATCAGAGCTCTCTATGTGGTCTTTATTTCTTTTTTAAAAATTTTTTTTATTTTATGTGTGTGTGTGTGTGTGTACCGTCAAATTAGATCTGACTGGTACAGGAGGAGATTGCTCCTCCTTCTCCAGCACAACATCTGGTAGATTCGAACTGTATACCTTTGGGATTGCAGTGCAGCTTCTTGCCACTAGGCCACCAGAGCTCCCTATGGTCTTTATTTCTTGTCCAGCGGGTTTTCAGACATAGTACATCACATGGGAGGAGACAGCCCAGCCTTCTCCTGCAGAGCAAGCTGGTGGATTAGAACATGCCTATGGGATTGCAGCACAATTTCTTACCATTAGGCCACCAGAGCTTCCTGCGTGCATATGAAGCAAATTGGAAATACCAGGGCTTCGGTCATGTGCACCTTAGTCTTCAAAGTGACATTCACCTTATCGGCCTACCTATTAAAGAACTGACAGTTGATTCCTTTTGGGCGGGGAGGTTCATTCCAGGCTTGGACCATAATGGCCACAGTATCAGTTCATTACTCTCAGATCAGTAAGTGAACTCTTTTCTGTGGTTTTTAATTTGTCTTGCTTTTTCCCTTCCTTACCTGGGACTTTCTTCTGTGGGCTTGGTCAGAGCAGATGGCAGTGGTGGCCGGGCACCATCTTGTTCTTCCGGTCTCCAGTGCTACACTGTGTTTCTTTGCTCCAGACAATGAGAAGGCCCACTAGCATCTTAGATAGTCAGTCACATGCAAGTGAAAGTTTCAGATCGAAGCCAAGAACCACAGCGAGATAGAAGCATTTCTCAGAGTTTACTGTGTGCAGGCTACTCAGCAAGGGGAGTAGCCCTGGGGGTTGGGCTTAGGGGTGTATATGGGGTCGTTGCAGTGGCTCTTTCGGGCATAAAGTTTATGGTCTTGGCAAACTGGTTCTGGGAAATGACCTGACAGGATTTCTGAGTTCTGGTTTCAGAAAATGTCCTGACACAGGATTTCCTAAATTCTGGTTTTAGGGAATGTCCTGACATAGGATTTTCTGAGTTCTGGTTTTGGAAAATATCCTGACATAGGAGTTTTGAGTTGATCTTTATTCTAACGGCAAGCTTTTAGGGTTGCAGCCCAGTTGCTTCTTATTGATGTAGAATGCTGCCTTTGTGGGTTATCTTGTGCCACTTTGACATAATTACCCCCTTGAGACTATGGTCCTAAATCTCCAAGCCCAGTGAGTTGTTCCTTCAAGGCGTTGATTATGGCTAAGAGGTTTTCAGGGCGCTCTTGTGGCCTACTGGTAAGAAGTTATGCGGCCAACCCAAAGGCAGGTGGTTCGAATCCACCAGCTGCTCCAAGGGAGACAGATGAGTGATCTCCTTCTATGTGATTTACCGCCTCTGAGCACCTGCTGAGGATCAGGTATGAGCCAGAGCTCATTCAAAAACACTTAACAACAAGGAGCTTTCACGATTGTGCCCGCTTCATGCTCCACAGTAATCTTGGCTATATTTACAGCAATGCAAATCCATAGGTAGAAATATCCTCTACGGCAGCTGTGTGTACTTGTAGGTATACCAGTACTCTCAACACACTCCCTCATCTTTTTATGTGTATGTCTACCTATGTGTCTACTCGTAGGTGGTGTGTGTTATTATCATCACAGGGCTGTGTGTAATAGTAATTACCTCTGCTGTATTTGCCACTGGTTATGTTGTGAAAAATA
>NW_006399853.1:2782761-2809480 GCF_000299155.1 Elephantulus edwardii
TCTCACACACACACACACACACACACACACACACACTCTTCATTCACTTCATTCTACTAAAGAGTGATTTCCTATTATGTCCTGATGTGTACACATTTCCTCCTCCTTGCCTAAAAAGGGTAGCAGCAAAATAAAGGATACATTCTGGCTGCACTGTGGTTAAAGCATTTGGCTACTATCCAGAAGGTTGCTGGTTTGAACCCACTAGCCACTTCTCAGGAGAAAGATGTGGCAATCTGCTTCTCTAAAGATGAACGGCATTGGACACGGCAGCCCTGTGCTATTCAGTTGGGCTGCTATGAGTCAGAATTGCCCCGACTAAGGATGGGATAGGGTAGGGGTTAATGTGGGGAATGGGCTTACAAAAGAAAAACTCAATTGTCTACCCACTGATACCTCTTTTACGAGCCTGCTTGTAATTTTCAAAGTCAGATTTATACTCTTCTCCCTTGACCCTGGCCTTGGCCTGGTGCTGTGGCTGCTTCTTCTCAGGACCTCCTCTTGCTTTGCGTTGGTCAGGCTTTCCATCAAGGTGAAGTTCTCAATCCATATCTATCCCATTTGGGCTGTTGGAATGTGTCCTTGTGATGATGACATTCCTGACCTCGTCCAAGTCCTCAGTCACCCCCGTCCTGCTGTGAACAAAATCACTCCTCCTCCCCCGGGCTCCTTCTGGTGCTTGAACGCGTCTGGTCTCCTGACGTCAGCTCCCCTATTCTGTGATGTTAATATGAGCAGCACTACCACATACGCAGCATAGGAGGCCTGACGGTGGTGCAGTGGTTAATTGCTTGGCTGATATTGAAAGGTCTAATGCTCTGGTGACTTAGAAGGGGCACTGCCAACCCAAAAGCTTGCTGTTCAAATCCACCAGCTGTTCCGCACCAGAAAGATGGGCAATCAAGCCACGGGAGGGTCAGCTATGAGTTGGTTCTGACTTGATGGTCCACCACCACCACCACAACCACCACCATTATCACCACCACCACCACCACAATCACCATCACCACCACCACCATCACAAGCACCACCACCATCATCACCACCGTCACTACTACCACCACAACCATCACCACCACCATCACCACCATCACCACCACCACCAAGTTGCTCCTGATCCAAGCCACAGTATTTTCAGTTGCTTCAGATGCATGTGAGAGCTGCAGAATAACTAAGGGAGACTGAAGAAGCATTTATGCCTGTGAATTGTGATGCTGGGGAAGAGTAAGGCATATCCCGTGGATTGCCCAAAGAACAAACAAGTCTGTCTTGGAAGATATGTATCTCAGGTACTTCCGAGAGGCGAGGGTGGTAAGAGTTTGTCTCAGAGACTTTCGACGTGTTACTCAGAGGGGCTAGTGTTTGGAAAAGGACGTCATGCTTGGAAAAGTGGAGGGTCAGTGAAGGAGAGGAAGACCTTCAAAGAGACGGAGTGTTCAGCATGGTGGAGACTGTGAGGAGGCACAGGACCCGGCGAGGCTTGGAGCTGTGGTGCGGGGGGTCACTGTGGGCCGGACTCGGAGCTGTGGTGCGGGGGGTCACTGTGGGCCGGACTCGGAGCTGTGGTGCGGGGGGTCACTGTGGGTTGGACTCGGAGCTGTGGTGCGGGGGGTCACTGTGGGTTGGACTCGGAGCTGTGGTGCGGGGGGTCACTGTGGGCCGGACTCGGAGCTGTGGTGCGGGGGGTCACTGTGAGCCGGACTCGGAGCTGTGGTGCGGGGGGTCACTGTGGGCCGGACTCGGAGCTGTGGTGCGGGGGGTCACTGTGGGCTGGACTCAGCTACCAGCATCAGGCACTTTTCAGGAGATAGAGACAGTAACCTGTTTCTGTAAAGATGGTTTTTCTTGTCAGTGATACGGAGTCAACTTCTAAGCAGCCCTGGGAATGACAGGTGTGAACTGTGCCCTCTCCTGCATCGTCCTCACCATCGCTGACCTGCCAGAGCCCAGTGTTACAATCTTGTGGAGAAATTACAGCCTTGTCCACCCTGCGGGGTGGTTCTACTCTGTTCCTGTTGTTGTGATTCACAGCGACCCTGTGAACAACTGGTCTGAACCCTGTCCTATCGCAGGCCTTCTTCACAACCTCCGACACACTCAAGCCTATCGCTGTAGTAGGACCTGCATGAGTCAGAATCGGCTCAGTAACACCGAACAACAGTATGAAAAAGTAAGCTCCTGGGAGGTGTGAACAAGCCAGGCATTCAGCTTCCAACTGTGAGGTTGGAGGCTCAAGTCTATCTAGTTGATGCCATAGAAGAAAGGCCTGGCAATCCACTTGGGAAACAGCCATTGAGGATGGGAAACCAAGTTTAAAAAAAAACAACCAGCCAAACAAACAAAAAACACACAGGGCAAATATCAGCCTCTGAAAACCCCACGGGACACAGGGTTTCGCAGATCTAGGATTCCACCTCATTCAGTTCATCTCCTGGACCAGGCTCATCCGAAGGTGCCTGAACTATGTCACCTTTCCTCCTCATCTTGTCAGCGGGAGGACACTGGGCGTCACCGGGAGGCAGCCTGTTGCAATCTCCACAGTGACCCTTGCAGTAACCCCATTCCCTCCCCTCTTTTCTGGTGACTCTCTCAGTGACCGCCCGCTGCTCTCCCCTGGATGCCCCACCCACTGCCTGAGGGTGCATTGCCCAGACGTGTCTTCTGCCTCTTGGTCATCAGTTCACTCAGGAATGAAAACTGGGGCCCACTGTTCCCAGGCGATGGCCCCGCCCCCACGTGGTGTGCTCTCAGGAGCCAGGGTTTGGCCTCCCTGGGTGGATGGCTGTGTCATAGTCATGAGTTAGCCATCTTGCGACAGACAGATGACGGACACTCCACTGGCCACACACTGGGGGGAGTGGGAATGCGAAGAAACAGGTGACTCTGTGTGTGTGTGTGTGTGTGTGTGTGTGTGTGTGTGTGTGTATCTGAGTGGGAGGAGAGCAGGGGAATCCTGCTAGAGGAGGGGCCATCAGAGGAATTGGGGGAAGAACAGACCAGGCAGGGGGGTCTCAGCTTGGAGCAGCAGCAGGAGGTCAAGCTGGTTGAGATGGGAGCTCCGGGAAGCTCCTGGAAAGACGAGAGAGGTCCAGGCTCCCAAGCAGAACCAGAGGCCCTGGATCCCAGGCTGGGCTATGTGAAGTGTGTGTATGTGTGTGGTGTGATTACGTAAGTGTGTGGCCCCTGCTTGGGCCACGTAATAAGACAGGGAATCAGGACAGATGCTGAGTATGAGAAAAACTGGGGACGTTCAAGAAAGGGAAGGTGTGCATGGGGGTGCCCCTCCCACCCCCACCCATGACAGGGAACCCCTCAGGGTTGTACACACCCAGGCCCCCAAGACTTCTGAAGGTTCATCTTTATAAAACACAGTGGCAAAAAACAAAACAAAACAAAACACAACACAACACACACCCAAACAACAAACCACAACAAATCACAGTGGCCTAGATGTCTAGATGTCTTTCAGAAACACACCTTTCCATTCCCAAGATGTTAAGTAGTAATAGCTACCAAATGAGCCCCCCCCCTCGACACAAATATGTCATCCATTAAAATTCCACTTTTACAAACTTGTTCTGAAATTGCCCAAAGGACATGGAAAATAGCCTGCTTTGAAGATGTGTACGCTGTGCAGTGGCCACCTCAGCCCACATCTGGTTTCCTGGTCCTGGCTGAGGTGGGAGGGTGGGGCTGGGCCTCCTCTCTGTGTGGAAGGGCTGGCAGAGGGCGTCCCACCCGCTCTGGCAGCAGCTGTCCGGGTGGAGGCTTGCCCTGGAGTGGGGCTGCCAGTCTGTGGATTAACCGAGGACTAGGTGGTGGGCTGGGAGAAGGTGTCTGTGCAGTGGGGAGCAGTGCCCTATGTGGGCCCCTTCTTCCAGGCATGTCCCCTTCCCCTCCCTACACACTCTAGTCCTGGCCACAATGTTAGAGAAACACCTTTCCCAACGGAGGGTAGATCCCACTCCATTCTCCAGTCCATGGCCAGACATCCCTCTTATAACTGTCCCTAATAGTAACCCCCTCCCCAGGCATCCACCTCTTTTCAGAACTGGTCTTCCTGAACCCTCAGATGACGGAGGGAAGGAAACTAAACATGGAACCAGGACTTGGCAGTGAGAGTATCAGTCCTACTGTGTCCCTCAGTCTCCATCTGTATAATGGGCACAAACTTCCTGCAGACTTTAGGTTCCAAGTCTCAGAAAACTTTTCCACATTTTAGATATGCTTTTTGCTGTAGATTTTTGTACATAATCTTTAACAAATAAGATAATCCTCTCTCTCTCTCTCTCTTTGGTTGTTGTTGTTGTGTGCCCTTGATCCAACTGGCACAGGAGAAGATTGCCCCTCCTTCTCCAGCGGAGCATCTGGTGGATTCAAACCGCGCTCCTTCAGGATTGTGGCACCGTTTCGTGCCATTAGGCCTCCAGAGCTCCCATAGATAATCCTCTTCCCCCCTCCCCTCATTTGCTTTCAGTGGCATCATGCTCTTTGGTCATTCAGTGCTACCTCTCCCGCCTCCTCCAACAAGAACAACCAGCATCTAATATCTAGAATTGATTGGTCCTCCCTTGGCTCCCATCCCTGGTAACCTCCAATCATTGCTGTGTATGCATCTGTGCTCATCTTCTTGTCTAGGTGGGATCAAAAGGTGTTTGTCCTTATGTGATTGATGACTTACTTCACTCAGCTGTATATTCTCCACCTTCACCCACGTGACACCGCTTCTTGCATTCATCATTATTTTTGGTGATTACGTAGAATTCCACTGTTTGCACAAAACGTCTTATGCTTATCCATTCATCCACTGAAGGGCATTTAGGCTGCTTCTCCACCCGCATCTTAGTATTGTGGATAATGCAACAATGACTATCAGTTTGCATGTGTCTGCCTGTCTCCTTTATTAGAACTACAGGACACACAGCTAGAAGTGGGCTTGCTGGATTATAAGGTATTTCTATTTTTTTTTTTTTTAAGATGGACCATACAGATTCTCATGGAGATTGGACCCTTTTGCAGTTCCACAAGGAGTGGATAAGAATTCCAATCTCCCCACCTCCTTGACAACATTTGTTGTTATTCTCGTTTAAATTTAGTGCCATTTCAGTCAGCAAGAGATGGTATTTTCTTGTAGTTTTGATTTGCTTCTTTCTAATGACCAATTCCCCTTGCCTCATTTTCCAAGAGGGTGTTCTGGTGGCCTAGTGTTAAGAAGCTGCACTGCCAGCTCAAAGGTGTGATGTTCAAATCCACTAGCTGCTCTGAAGGAGAAAGATGGATATTCTCCTCCTGTGTGATTTGCTGCCTCAGAAAACACACTGGAGGGTCAGCTATGAGTTGGTTCTGACTGGACAGTATATAACAATAACAACATGGGTTTTTTACAGCCTTGAATCACCTACTGAATATTAAAACCCACTGCCGGCAAATTGAGCCCAATTCCTGGCATATGTCCGTTTGGTTTCAGAAGCTGTAAATCTTTACAGAAGGTGACTGCCTGTCTTTTTCCCGTGGACACACTGGTGGCTTTGAACAATTGACCTTTGTGTTGGTAGGACAACACGTAAAACACAATGCCACCTGCAAATATGGATTTAAGCACAGCAGAGATTGTGTGGGTGGCACTAGAAAGGGGCAGGGTTTTACTGTGGTGATGTTGTTGTTATTGCTGTTGAGTCACTTGTGACTCATAGTGACCCTATGTACAACAGCCCTTAACACTGCTCTGTCCTGTGCCAATCTCACTGTCTCCGACACACCTACTCCCATTACCCCAATCACTGATTCAGTCCATCTCATTGAGGATCTTCCTCTCTTGTGCCATCCCTCCACCCTCCCAAACATGATGTCCCCCTCCAAGGACTGGTCCCTCCTTGCAACATGCCCAAAGTATATCAGATGAAGCTTTAGAATCCTTGCCTCCAAGGAGCAGCCAAGTTTCACCTTCTCCAGGATGAACCTGTTTGTTCTCCTAGCAGTCCATGGTATATTCAACACTTCTCCAGCACCACAGCTCAAAAGCATCAATTCTCTTTCTATCATCCTTAGTAACTGTGTAGCTCTCTAATGCATAGCATGCAATTGCGAAGACTATGGCCCAGACGAGGCACACCTTAGTCTGCAGCCTAATGCCACTGACAGCTGACTTTCCCAATGCAATTCGTCTTTTGATTTCCTGGCTGCTGGTACCAAGAGTGTTGTTTGTGGAACCAAGTAAACTAAAACTGTTAACAATCTCAATCTTTTCACCATCCATAATGATGCTGCCAGTTGGCCCAGGGGTGAGAATCTTTGTTTTCTTGATGTTGAGTTTTTGAAGGCTTTTGATCTTCTGTAGCAAGCACTTCAGGTCCTCCTCAGTTTCTGCAAGCAGGTTTGTGTCATTTGCATAATGCAGGTTGTTGATGAATCTTCCTCAAATCCTGATGCCACATTCCTCCTCATATAGCCCAGTGTCCCATATGATCTGTTCTGCATGCAGATTGAAAAGGTAGGCAGACAAAATACATGCCTGGTGGACACCCTTCCTTCTGACGACTGCCTCTTGGTCCAAGTATAGGTTTCACATAAGCACAAGCAAATGTTCTGGGATTCCCATTCTTCTCAGAATCAACCACAGTTTGTTGTGATCCACATAGTCAAATGCCTTTGCATAATCAATGAAGCACAGATAGACATTCTTCTGGTATTCTCTGCTTTCTGCCAAGATCCACCTAACATTAGCTATAATATCCCTAATAATAGCCTCATCTAAACCCAGCCTGCACATCTGGCAGTTCTCTGCTGCAGGTAAAGGGGACCAATTGTGGGCCGCCACAGGCCGCGGCTCCCAGTTAAAATAGTTTTGGGCTCAAGGGCCACAAGAAAACAAAAATTAAGCACCAGTCCTAGAGTACATGTCACTCTCTCCTGGGAAACGGTGGAAGAGGTACAAAGCCACATGAAGTCAATACTGGAATTCAAGAAGTTTAAGACAAAGAACTTTTTCTCAGAACTGTCTGAGATAGGAAGCCTTCCTGATACTTGTACCTGATAGTTGTACTTGTTGCTGTTGTTGCTGTTTGATGCCGTCGAGTCGTAGACGACTCACAGAGACCCTATGAACGAACAGCCTGAGCACTGTTCGTACACAGAGTTTCCCGGAGGCAAGTCATTTCGGAAGTGGATGCCGCTCCTGCTTCCAGGATAGTTGTACTTAGAGACTCTTTAAATTCAAGAGATACTAGCTGCATCATAAGAGACTGGCAATGAGGTGTTCATAATCACAGAAACCCTGATGGCTTGAGACTTAAGCCACCATATCAAGGGCTGGTTAAGGGGAGTGAGGTGTTGAATGGTGTAGACAGAAGTAGAAAGGGATGCTGGTGGAGTAGGGAAAGGGGTGGGTCAAGACACACTGTGTTGTACACAGGGTTATTATGAGTCTGTGGGTCCGATGATGGCAGGCTGGGACTTCTCCTGATGCAGGTAGCTGTAGGGGCTGTTGACTACGGCAGATGGGTAGCTTCCAGTTCTTAGGAATCCAAGAGTGAGTATACAGCATGGCCACAGGTTCAAGCCCCTCAAAGACCCAGAGGTCAGAAGCAGGATCCAGAAGAAGCAAAGCACTAACGTGCTCTGCCAGCTGTTCAGATGTATTTCACCGAAGGTCACGTTCCTTGTGAAAGTCCCTGTTAACTGATTGGCGGATCAAGATGGATCGTGTTATGGAGATGGTTACATGACAGCAGATCTTATTTAGGGAATGACTATCCTAATTGCCAATCAGAGAATCATAAACAAACTGATCTACAACCTTAGCTATCACAATCTTCTCAAATACTTTTTTTTTTAAAAAAATTATGTTTTTTAAATGTTCCATAAAAATACCATTATTCCTAGTCAAACATGGATATTGCAATATGAAGAGTAACTGTTTTCTTTGCCCTATAAAATGTGAAAAGATTATCACACTGGATCATATAGAAAAATGCTGGCATTTCTAGGTATCACAAAAGCCAGTACCAAATGAGCAGGTGAGGCTGGGGGCCAGGACGCAGGGGGCCTCAAGTGTTTTTCTATGTGTGTACCATCAAATCAGATCTGACTGGTACAGGAGGAGATCGCCCCTCCTTCCTCAACAGAGCATCAGATGGATTCGATCCACATGTCTCTGGGATTGCAGTGCAGCTTCTTGCCACTACGCCACCAGAGCTCGCTAAATTTTATTTTTAATGTGCTATTTAAAGCCTCTGAAAACCACTAGGTGGTCAGCTAGGAGTCTGCCTGACTTTGACAGCAATGACCGAGTTTTTTATATGAAGTCATTTGCTTCCTTTAATTTCTGATAATAGATATTAATTTCCTCCTTCTCTCCCTCCTTTCTTCATTCTATCTTGTTAGGGGTTATTAATTCTTATTGCTCTTGTTGTTGCTACTGTTATGTGAGGCTGATAGAGACCCTATGCTCAATAGCTCTGAACCCTGACCTATCCTGAGCCAATCTCACTGACTCCGGCACACCTGCCTCTATTAGCCCAGTTACTGTGTCAATCCATCTCATCCACGGTCTTTCTCTCCTGCGCTGTCCCTCCACCCTTCTGAGCATGATGTCCTTTCTCCCTCCTGGCATCATGGCCAAAGTATGTGAGCTGGAGCTTCAAAATCTGTGCCTTTAAGGAGCAACCTGGTTTCACCCTCTCCACGACAGACCTATTTGTTTTCTTGGTGGTCCATGTTATGTTCCAGACTCTTCTTCAGCACCACAACTCAAAGGCATCAATTCTTCTGTCATCCTTACTCACTGCCTTAGTCTCTGATGCATAGCAAGTGATTGTGAAGACCACGGCCTGGATCAAGCGCATCTTATAGAGAACCAATTTTTTACTCTCCTGATTCCCTTTCTTGTACATTTGTTTTGCAACATTAATGCCTGTTTTACTTACGCATTCAATGATAAAATTTCTAAGCATAGTTCTATCTACATCTCACAGTTAAATTTTCCCCTAAAAACTTTATTGTGTAGTATTTTCCTTATTATTCAGTTAAAAATGTTTCAAATTTCCTTTGTGGATTCTTCTTTGACAGAAAGAAGGATGATTTAGAATCTATTTCTCAATTTCCATACATATGAAGGTTGTAAAATTATTTTTTTGTGATTGATTTCCTGTTTGATTGGATTTCCAGCTTAGTGGCACTGTGGTCAGAGAACGTATTTCATTTGGATTTCTTTTTTCGGAAGTTTTCCGAAACTTGCTTTATGTCCCAAGGTTCTGTGCTGTGTCCCTAGGTGGGCGGTCATTCTCTGTCAGCATTTCAAAAGTCAATACATGTATTCCCTTGTCTTCGATGTTTCTGTTGACAGCCCGAGCCGTCTGTCTAATTGTTGTTCCTTTAATTGCTTTTTCTCCTCCTTCTCTGGCTGTTTATTAATTTTTCTTTCTTAGAGTTGGTTTTCAGCTGTTAACTTCGATGTGTCAAGGTGTGGATTGTCTTGTTTTTATCCTGGTTGGGGTCTATGTAGGGCTCCTGGTTGGGGTCTATGTAGGGCTCCTGGTTGGGGTCTATGTAGGGCTCCTGGTTGGGGTTTATGTAGGGCTTCCTGAACTTATGACTTAGTATCTTTTCTGAATTTTGGAAAAGTTTTCAGTCAGTATTCCCTTATTTAAATGTCTTGCTCTTTTGTGATTTAACAGCACTTAGGTCAGAGAGCCTCACTGTGTCCTTGGTGTCTCTTGACCTCTAGTCTCTATTTTTATACCTTTTTGACTCTGCTTTTCTTTTCTTTTACCCCCTCCTGTTTCCCTGCTGTTAAGTGCCTCCAAGTTGGTCCCACTTCATCACAATCCCAACAACGGGACAAACACGCCTGATTTGAGGCCTTCCTCCCAGCCTTGGTGATACACTGAGCCTGTGGACATAGCTCGTGGGTCAGTCCATCTCATTAAGGAGCTTCTATTTGCCTGACCCTCTCCCATACCAGTCCTTCTCCAGGAACTGATCCCTCTTGATAACATGTCCAATGTTTGTGAGATCAGGTCTTGATAAGCCTACTTTTAAGGAATATTGCTTGTATTTTTTAAATACAAGTTTATAAATCATAGTTTTTTCATTCATTCACATACATTTTTGTTTTATAGTATTTAATTATATTGATTAATGTAATTCCTTATAGTGTCTGATCAACACCTTATTACCTTCCCCTTCACCCAGCTTATCTATTTAAATGAATTTCCCCTTTCATTTCTCTTCTTTTCCATCCCTGTAACCATCTAAGGATGATTCTATCTTTGTGAAAATCCTTTTTGGAATATTTTTTTTGGGGGGACAATTATATTTTATCCCACAGGGTCAGTTTTCATAAAAATTTCCTTAATGGCACTAAGTATTATTTAGTGCTGATAATTAGTTTTAATTGTCTTCTTAATTGTATCTAACTTGCTCTTAAATAAATCCACTGCATTTTATTGTTTTAATATCTTAAGCAGGGTTCTTTTTCAGTCATACATTGTGTTTTGGACATTTATACAAAGATTCTTACTATTAATTATCCTTCTATTTTTACAATAATAGTTGTTGTTATGGGCCATCAAGTCGCCTGCAACTCACAGCAACCCTATGTACAACAGCTCTAAATCCTGCCCTATCCTGAACCAGTCTAACTGACTTCAACACACATAATCCCATTGCCCCAGTTATCATGTCAATCTATCTCATCTGGAGTCTTCCTCTTCTGCTCTGTCCCTCCACCACTCCAATCATGACATCCTCTCCAAGGTCTGGTCCCTCCTAGCCATGTTCCCAAAGTATGTGAGACAAAGCTTCAAAGCCCTTGTTTCCAAGGAGAAACTTGGTTTAACTCTCTCCAAAAACAGACCTATTTGTTCTCTTGGTGATCCATGGTATGTTCAACACTCTATTCCAACATCACAACTCAAAGGCTTGATTCTTCTGTCATTCTTAGTCATTATCCAGCTCTCTGATGCATAGTATGCAACTGGAAAGACAATGGCATGGATCAGGTGCACCTTAGTCTCTAGACTGACATCGTTGTTCCTCAGTACTCTGGAGAGGTCCCTGACAGCAGACTTTCTCAATGCAATTCATCTTTTGATTTCCTGATAGCTGGTGTCAAGACAGTTGTCTGTGGAGTTGAACAAGCTGAGTGTTAACCTGAATCTTCTCTATCATGGTGCTGCTAATTGGCCCACTGGTGAGAATCTTTATCTTCTTCATATTAAGCTTCGATCCATATTGATTTTTCCTTACGAGACGAAGTTGTGTACTCAGCATAATGCCTTTCTAGCTCCTCCATGTTACATATTATTAAATCATTGTTTCTTAGTGCTGCATAGTATTGTGTGAATGTACCACAATTTCTCAACCATTCATTGTGGATGGGCATTTGGGCTGTTTCCTTGCTATTGTAAATAATGCTATGACCATAGGTGTACATTATCTCCATTCATGTCTTGGTTCTAATTTTCTCAGAGTATATTCCTAGCAGCTAAATGGCTGGATCATATGGGATTTCTATGTTCAGCTTTTTGAGGAAGTGCCAAACTGCCTTCCGGAATGGTTGTACCATTCTACAATCCCACCAGTAGTACATGAGCGTTCTAATCTCTCCACATCCTCTCCAACATTTTTTGCTTCATGTTTAACTTTTTTACTATGAAAAACTTCAGACTTACAGATCCAAATATAGTATAAAGAACTGCCAAATTATCTTCAAGATCCAAATACAGTATAAAGAATTGCCAAAGGGGGGAAAATTGCCAAAGGAGAAGTAAGAAGTAACCAAGATAAAATCATGTGCAAGTTTATGAGAAGCGGTCCAAAACTTTATAGCAGGAATCAGCAAACTACAACCTAGAAGCCATCTCCGTCCCACTCTGTGATTTATTTTAAGATGTAATCTTATTTTGTTGAGATTTCTACATGCTCTGTAGTGACATCATTGATTTCATTGCTCGACTTCTGGGACCGCTCTCTCACTCTGCTTTTCAGAGCAGCTGTTCCTTCACTCACACGGGCTCACTGCCCCCTGAGGTTATTCCTATCTAATCTCCCAAGATGCTGTTGTCCATTTGACCTCATATCGACAGTTCATAATACAGCATACTGCTCAAGGCAGGTATCTCATACTAGTTTGGCAAGGTTGTTTGGTTTTGAGAGGATGTGAGGGAACATTTTTGGTTTCAGGTTCCAGGATTCCTCTTACTTTCATGGGGCCAGGAAGTCTGGAGTCCATGTTGGCGCTGTCAGGTGCCATGTAGTTGCATCAATCTTCAGTGTTTAACCCTTTTTTTTTGAAAACCACAAATGATGATTTTACACATGGACCTCACGAGATGGACTACATAGGAATCAGATTGACTAGGTCTGTGGAAGAAATCACTGGAGAAGCTCAGTATCAGCAGTCAAAACAAGACCCAGTTGCTGACTGTGGAACAGACCATCCATCAATTACTCATGTGCAAGTTCAAATTGAAGCTGAAGAAGATGAAAACAAGTCCACGAGAACGAAAATATGATCTTGAGTCTATCCCTCTTGAATTTAAAAATCATTTTAGGCATAGTTTTGAATCCTTGAACATCAGTCATCGAAGACCAGATGAGCTGTGGGATGATGTCAGAGATACCATCCATGAAGAGGGCAAAAGGCATCCTTGAGAATTTGAAATTCCATTCTGCATTTTCCCTCATGTTTTAGGATTCTTCTGCAGAACCATTGATAAAAAATACTCAGTAATGGCAGCAGGATACCACCCAATTTTTCTCAGCTCATAGCAAAGGAGGGAAATGTTCATATAAGCAATTAACCACATATTTCCCATCCTGGTCCTATTCCTGATTCTCCTTCCTCTGTGGTTACAGGAAATTGAGACAAGTTGTGTCTTAAATGATTACCTGAAAGCTTTTTGTTTGCTTGTTTGGTGTTGTTTCCCCCCGCCCCCCCCCAACTTACAAGCTCTTATATATTGAACTGGGAGATAGAGCAAGTGCCAAACATGTTATTTATGCCAATTGAGATGTCCCGTGAAAACATGAACTATTCAAGTCAAGAAACCAATCCCATGGGATTTTAAATAAGCAGACTCAGCAGCTGTGCTTTGTTGTCACGGCTGTAGATGTAGCCATCACACCACTTTCACCAACTTTTTATAGCTATGGAACTTGTTGATAGCAATTACTGTTACTGGCTGTGCAACCCTCTCCTTAATGAGATTTTCCCCATCACTGTTAACCCCCTTAATGAACTTTGATCTCTGTACCTTTGACCCTTTTCTTGAAAAAAAAAAAAAAGTGAGATCACATGATGTGACCATTGAGAATGGTGAGTGACTGGAGAAGAGTGCTCAATATCCCACGAACTGCCAGAAGAACAAACTGATATATTTTGAAAAAAGGTTCAGCCAGAGTGCTCCTTGGAGGCAAGGATGGCGAAGCTTCATCTCTCCTACTCTGGACATGTTGCAAAGAGAGGCTGTTCCTTGGAAAGGGACATCATGCTTGGAAATGTGGAGGGTCAAGGATAGAGAGGAAGACCCACATGAGGTGGAGCGACATGGTGATGGGCTCAGATGCATCAGAGTTGATGAGGCTGGCACAGGAAAGGGCAGGAATCAGGTCTGTGGTTCGTAGGGTCACTATGAGTTGTACTGGACTCCTAAAAACAACAGTGGTGCTGACTCCACGGATTTCTTAATACTTGTTACAGTCTTTTTCAATTCTAGAATTTTCCATGGTTTCTAGTTCTCCGCTGAAATTTTGGCCATCAATTTTGTCTTTTTAAACAGTAATTGCAGCTATTTTGGATTCTGTGACTGATGATACGGATCTCCAGCCAGTGGGTGTATCTGTTGTTTGTTTTTCCCTCTGATAATTTGAATTCACATTGTCTGGTCTCTTCTGCCTGAGCATTTTTGAGTCTCGAGTTGTAGAAATAATCTGAGGCCTTGGGTTATATAAATTGGCTCCAGAGAGAATTTACATTTGTTTCAGCCAGTCACCTGGGGACACTAGAAAGCTGATTTTGTCTTAATCCACATTCAATGACTGAGATAATTTAGAGACGAGCCGCAGTACCCATGAAGGATACTGATAACTGTGGAAGGTCAGGTGATCCTAACCAGTCTTCCAGCTAAGGACTCAGAAAAGTTTGCTTGAGGGCATTATAGGGCCGAGGAGACAGCGAAACACTGCCAGGCCAGCTCTACAGGCAGGCTGGCTCTTCCTCTGAGGGCTTCTGCTGATCCCAGAGGGTATGTCTGAGTGAGTGACCACGCATTTTTAACAGCCTTGGAAAGTGAGATTTTAAGACCTGTCCAAGGAGCCTGGATTCCTAGTGAATCTCCCTTGCAATTGGTGGGTCCTCAAATGTCTCTGCCCCAATTAGATTAAATTGGCTTTATTTCATCAAATTTATAAAAGTTTAAAAAATTCTATTATTTACTGTGGATCATGTGCTATTATCCATTCTCGATTGTTTGCATTCATTGGAAGCTTGGTCATTTGTCAGAAGCCCTGACCCCTTGGGCCCAGGAGGGGATAGTGGAAGGACCCTGAACCACCCTGCTTTGGGAGTCGGCAGTCCAAGGACTCACATCAAGGGACAGCCACTGAGCTTGCAGCCAGAGTGCCAGGGAGGGAGTGATGAGGCTTAGAGGGCTGACCTTGCAAAGTCGAGGCTGGAAGGTACCACCGAGTGGCCCCATTCTAACTCCTGGCTCTGGGAGACAGCTGAGAGTGACTCTGACAGCAGGAGCGGTGACACCTCACAGAAAACACTGGCTCGCTGCCTGCACAATGTGAAGATTAAAATAAGCCATTTTAAGATTATAAAGACATTTAGGGTGTAAGCTTATCCTAGACGTGATGACTGTTTGGGCTTCTTTTACAAGGTCTCCAGGGAGGTAAGGGACTGAACATCGTGGCCAAAGCTGGTCTGGTATTTCTCCACTGGTTCCCATCAGTTTCTTTGGAAGGAGAGGACCGTGCAGAGCACTTTCTATGCTTTGCCTTTTGAGAGCCTCCTCTCTGCCACTCTCTTTGCCCTTGAGCTGCTCCGTACCCCCTTCCTGTCTGGTCTGTGAATGGTTGTGGCAGCCCTGTCCTATTAATTCTGCAAGGCTGTTGTTCATAAATCCTACAGCACTGATCTCAATGGGTGAAGGCGGGAGCCAGTTAGAATGTTTGCAGCGTTTTGAAAGTGCCTTGAACTCTTGAAAGGGAAGGTGCAATTCAAAGGGGCATTCTCTTAAAAAGAAATATGTCACAGATGAAATGACACACTTCATAATTGCTTCCTCTTGTGAGTAAAATCAGAAGTTAATTTCCCATCCAAATGAGGGATGTCCTGGATTGTATCATCTTAACCATTTTTACTTTGTGAAAAAGAAAAAAAAAAAAGGAGTGGCATCACTCCCTAAACCACAGGCCTCTGGAAACTTTATGAACTTTGAGAAACAACAATAGTTATAAAAAGGCTTTAGGTCTTTTGTTCTTAGGGTCGCTATGAGTCGTGCTCCACTCGATGACAATCAACAAGCAGCAGCAAATTAAAAGGGAGCTCTGATGGCCTAGTGGTAAGGAGCTGTGCTGCCAACCCAAAGGCATGTGGTTCAAATCAACCAGCTGCTCTGTGGGAGAAGGATGGGCAAACACCTTCTCTGTGTTTTAGAGCTTCTGGAAACCTGCTCGAGGTTCAGCTATGGGTTGGTTCTCACTCAATGGTATGTAACAACAACAAGAAGAAGCAAATTAATATCAAAGTTTATGCAAGTCCAATTAAGGTTTATAATTTTGTATTATTTTAAATAATACTGTGTTTTCAGTGAAAATTTACACAGCAAATTAGGCTTCCATTTAACAACACAGTTTGTTCAGTAGTACTGGTTACAGTTTACACAGAGCATCAACTTTCTCATTCTTTTCATTCTGGTTGTTCTGTCTCCAGGACTCTAGTTTCCCTGACTCCCCCATTCCTTGTTCTTGCTTTAGCGTGCTGAGCATTTGATTCATCAGATTGCTGTTGTTCGGTGCTACTGAGTCAACGACAATGCAGAGCAGCCCTGTGAACAACAGATCTGAACATGCCTCATCCTGCACTGTCCTCACCATCCTGCCATGCTGACGCCCACTGCGGTGGTCATTGTGTCAGTCCAGCTTATTGACCGTCTTCCTCTTTTATTGCTGACCCTTTACCCTTCATCTCATGATGACTCTTTCTAAAGACTGCTTCCCCCTGAAAATATACTCAAAATGAGACAAAGTTTCATCGTCCTTGCCTTCAAGGAGAACTTTACTTATATTTAGATTTATTTATTATTTTGGTGGTACATGGATATCCAATATTCTTTACCAAAATAGTAGTTCAGATGCAGTATCTCTTTGGTCTTCCATATTCATTACAACTTCCAGATGAACAGGAAGCAACTGGAAATACCATGGCTTGGATCAAGTGCTTGGATGTCTTTGAACTAACATCTTTGCTATTTAGAACTCTGGAGAGGTCATTGTCAGCAGATTTGTCTCAATGAAACACAGCTTTCTTTACTGCTTTCAAAGTACATGTTACTGTGGATCGAAGGGAAATGAAATTGTTGACAACTTCAATCTCTTCTCCATCTATCATGATGTTGCTTATTGATCCAGTGGTGGGTATTTGTTTTCTTGATATTGAGATGCAGGTCTTTAATCTTTTGCAAGAAGTATTTTAAGTCCTTCTCACCTCTAGGAAGCAAAGTTGTATCATCTGCATAATGCAGATAGTTGGCGAGTCTTCCTCCAATCCTGATGCAACATTCCTCTTCAGTGTCCAGACTGAACAGATATGGAGAAAGGATGCAACCCTGACACACACCTTTCCTGATTTTAAATTCATGTTAAGTGTTCCCCTGATCTGTTTGGATAACTACTTCTTGGTCTACATATAGGTTTCACATGAGCACAGTTAAGTGTTGGTATTCGATTCTTCTCAATGTTGTCCATAATTATTATGATACACACAATCTTTGCATAATAAATAAAATACATATAAACATATTTTATGATATTCTCTTTCAGTCAAGATCCATGTGGCAACAGCAATGATGCATGTTCTGCCATGACCTCGTCTGAATACAGCTTGAATTTCTGGTAGTTCCGTTGTAGCCATTTTGGATAATCTTCACTAAGATTTTACTTAGCTGTGATATCAATGATATTGATACTTCCTAAAATCTGTTGCATCACTTTTCTTTTCTTTGGAATGAGAATATGGATCTCTTCAGTTGGTCAGGTAGCTGTTTTCCATGTTTAAAAATAATCCATTTTTCTTACAAAGGTATTTGATTTTTTCTTTTTTAAAGGAAGACAGTACTTAGGCGTGGTATTATTTTATGACCCAATATGTTAGTAGTTAAAATATGGCCTCTGGGTAGTTTAGGCTCAAGGCTTAGAGCATCTGCAGTGTGATATGGTGTTTGAGTTCCCTGGCCTTAACTGATCCAAGAAGTGAGAATTTCATGAATTTGAATTCAGCTTCACATTTCGATCCTGCTCCATGGGGACCCATTTATTTTGCTGGTGATTGGAATGGTGAGTAGTGGTAGTTAGGACCATCTAGTTTTGGTCTCCGGGTAGATAAGATTGTGTCTTGTGCAAATTACTAGTTCTGTGGACAACTGTCTTCTGAGTCTTTCATTGCCTCCATTTTCTTTTACTTTGAATGTAGAGTGACCAACAGTTGTATCTTTGATAGTTATCGGTAAAGTTTTAAGACCAGATTCTACTCCTGAAACTCGGATGTAGAATATGAATTTTATACCATGACTTTTACACATGATCTTATGCCAATTGACTACGTTTCCCCACCGGACTACGATCCTAGTCCTTCAGAGCCCGTCAGCCCATCCTGTGGGGTGTTTAACAAGTGGTTGTGCCCTCTGTGCTCTTTGGTAAAGGAGTACTGGTGATGGAGTGGTTAAGCACTCAGTTGGTAGTTAAATGGTTGGGGGGAAACCGTGGCGTCTGTTTTTATGATTCACTAACTTTGAAACCCAATTGGGCAGTTCTATTCTATGAATTGCAATTGAGGAATTGATTTAATGGCAATGCATTTCATTCTGTATGTGCTTTCTTATGTATGTGAAAATATATGGATGCATAGACATACATATGTATCCACCTGCATACAGACACATCTATAACGTTCATTATATATACACATTTACATATTTGTACCCCTGTATGCGTACGGCACCAATTGTTGCACAGTCCTCCTATATGTCCTACCATTTCCAAAAAGTTTCCATCTTTTTTTTTTTTAAATTAATCTTTTTATTGTGATTTGAGTGAAAGTTTACAGGTTTTCCATTCAACAATTCAAACCCCGAAGTTGCCAACTGAAATGCACCTGGTTCAAATCCACTAGTTGCTCCTGGAGAGGGTGGGCAATCTCCTCCCATGCGACTTTCTGCCTCTGAGAACTCACCAGAGGTTCAACTGTGAGTCGGTTCTGACTCGCTAATTTTTAACATTTAAGAATCACAGTTGGTGACACTGACTAGTTCCCAGTGGTGGAGCGCTAGTCCCGTTGCCCACTTCCCCCTCACCCCCTGCTTTGTGGGCTTGACTCAGTCAGACTCCACGGGGTTTCTGAAGCTGGATGTTGTAATGGGACTGCCTGTCTTACTCCCTCAGAGCTGCTATGGACTTCACCACCCGGGAAGATGCTGCTCTTTTAATTATCCTCAAGGAGCGCAGTGCTTTCTCTGGTGTTCCTGATCATCTCGTAGGTCTGCTGTTTGGCTGGAAGTAGGAGTGATTTCAGTTTGAGTTTGAAGGGCCATGGTGTTCGTGACCCCACTAGTCCTCTGTTAGACCAGTAAGCCTGTCCTTTTTAAGAATTGTTTTGAGGTTTGCTCCACATTTTCTCACTCCACCAGGGACCTTTTATTGTCTTCTCTGTCACATCAGGCGGCAGTGACACCTGGGCTCCACCTTGTTTTCTGGTCTCAGGTCCAGAGAATGCAGTTCACGTTTACCAGACCTTTGGACTAGTCTCTCTCTCTCACTGAAACCGAGTGGGAACTGACTCATAGCTGACCCTCCGTTGTGTCTCTAGGGCTGTGAATTGCATGGGCGAGTGTCCATCGGTCTCTTGTAGAGCAGATGGTGGATTTGAACTGTCAGGGAGGCATGGCCTTTGGGTCAGCGGCACAGCTCTTTGTGAACTAGGCCACCAGAACAGTCATCTGTCGTCACTCTTCTCTGCTTCGCCTGGAGACCTTTGATAATTGCACCTTAATGGCCTCTTTGGGACTTCTTAGTAGTCAAGCTATGCACACTTGACCCATATTTGTGGTTCTCATTCTCCTAAAATACGAAGTGTCGATATCTAGAACGTGATCACCCCAGTGCCACCCTCATTCCTGGTAACCATCAGCAAACTTTGGTTTCTCAATGCAACTCTGTTCTTTTCAGCACAGCACAATCATAGTGTCTATCTTTTTTGTGGTGGACTTACTTCATTCAGTTTAACATCTCCTGGTTTTATCTATTTTGTATCTGAGAACTTACCATTCTTTGAGGCTGTATTATATGCACAAACCACATTTTGCTGATCTGTTCATCCACTGACGGGGATGGTCCATCAGTGGTTTCCACTGTTTCACTAATGTGGATGAATATATTAAGTGTGTGTCTGGCGGAGCCTTTAGGATTAGATCTCTAGGGTATATACATGGTTGTGCAGTTGCTGGCTCATGTGGTAGTTCTATTTTCTGAGAAAGCACCATTTATCTTTTCATAGTGTATGCACAATTTTACAATTCTACCAGCATGGGGAAGGGGTCTGATGCCTTCACAATCTCACCAGCATTCGTTCTGTATTTTTTTTTTAAAAGTGCCATTTTCACCATGGTGAGATGGTGACTCTTGGTAAATTTGCCCTGCAGCTAACGACTAGCGATCATACAAATCTTTTCACTTGTCTGTTGGTCACTTGAAGATCCTCTCTGGTCAAGTGTCTGTTCATGTCCTTTGCCCATTTTTAAAAACTGTATTATCTTTTTGTTGTCGTTTAATGGACTCTCCTGTAAACCTTGTACAGAAAAAGGGAAGGGAGGTGGCTTTTGTAGACCCAAAGGGCAGTGACGCAGGTGCTGAAAAACACCTGACACTTATGGCCCAGCAGGGGTAGCAGGCAGGGAGCATATCACTGCGTAGATTTGTGTGTAGAGACAGGGAGGGGGCGGTAGGGAGGAGAGCAAGAGTGGGGCAGGGGAGAGGCTGTGAGGGCAGCTCCGAGTGGCAGGCGGCCCGAGAAGGAGACTGTGAGCCTCTTAGTTGAAGCTTCCTCGGAAGGTCACATGCCATCAGGATGACCAGGCTTCTGGGAGCCAGTGAACCCTCCCCTCAGGACTGACACGTCCTGCAGCCCACTGCGGATAACCAGGGTCACTCAGCCTGTAGACCTGGAGGAGGGCTCTGGGCCCTGCGTGGGGGTAATGGTTCGTGTGCTTATTGGGTGCACACTCCAGGTGCTGTGAGAGAAAGACCTGAAAATCTCCTTTGCAAAACCAGACACTGAATGTCTTACGGAGCCCAGGTCTACTCTGAGAATTACACTTGATCCCAGAGGCTCAGCGGCTCAGTGACATTTATCCCCCTTCTCGGCATAAATGAAAAGTGGATAAAAATGCCCTGAAAAGAAATGGCAAACTGTAAATCATTCCCTCACGTAGGAAATAAAGTCTAATTGCTGCCTGGAATACTAAGTTGTTTCCCTTTATCTGCAAACTGTGTTTTCCCCAAAGCAAGAAGGAGCAGAAGCCACTGAGATGTTGATCTGCTTAGTCGGCAAAGCCTGATGAGGGCAGTTGGAGGGGAGATAAAGAAGAGTCGGAATTCTCATTTGTGGAAACTTGTGAGACGAGCACAGAACGTGTCCTGGAGGAGGTGGGGGCCACGCGGGACCTTCCGGATCCTACTCATTCACCCCCACAGGAGGATCCTGACACTAGCTGCCGTCTAAGCGTGTTGGGGGCCATCCCCGGCCTTCAGTGGGTGGAAACCACGGGTGCGTGGACTAGACCCCTGGCAGCGTGTGCAAACTCCCGAGAGCCTGGTGTGACTGAAGGTGGCCTTTCCAGGACTCAGAGAAGATGACATGGGCCTCCAGCTTCAGCATGAGGACGAGTGACAGAGTCCTGACTCAGATGAGATGCCAGCAGGCTGAGACAGGTGCTCAGGCTCCTTTGGGCTTACATGCTTTCCACACAGAAAAGCAGATGCGTCTTGCTTCTGAAGAAGCAGCCGGCCTCCCCACTGAGCCTGGAGAGGGGCCAGCTGCGCTGTGGAGTGCGGCGGGAAGTGGTCCCACTGTGCCCACTGTGCAGCAGCCTAGTGTACCTTCCTTCCTGGGACTGGACACAAAACCCACATGCCACACTCATCAGAAGTGGAGAGGAACGCATGCTTCTCATCTCATGTGAATAGAGTATTAATCAGATTGTCTCCTCTTCTGTTAACTGTCAGAGTAAAGGGGGGTAAAACCACGCCTGCTCTAAAAATTAAGCTTTTCGTTCAAAATGACTAACATAGAGTGGTTATTATGTCCCATTAAGTCTGAAGCAAACCATCGCTGGCAGGAAAGTGTACGGGAGGAGACTGCCCATAATTCTTCTGTGCAGCAGCTGGTGGATTTGAACCACATACCTTTGTGTAGGCAGCGCAATTTATCACTAAGATTCCAGAGCTTCCCAGAAGAGATGAACCTAATTTGTGCTGGGCACCAATTTGATTCCAGCTCTAACTCTGAGGCCAAGCTCCACAGGAAGAAGTTGGTCTTTCTCTGAGGGAAGGATGCAGAGGGTCTTGGGGCTGAGATAAACATAAACTGCTCTCACACCAGGGTGATTATGAAACTGTGGGCTCTGTGAAAGGCAGCAACATGGTCAACACACAGAAACACACACACACCCTCTCTCTCTGTGAAAGGCAGTGATATGACCAACACACACACACACACACACACACACACACACACACACACACACTCTCTCTCTCTCTCTCTCATTATCGATTAATCCCTAGCTCATCATCTTTCCAGATTAATAGTCATCAGCATTAAAAGAAGGGGCTCTGGTGGCGCAGTGGTTAAATACTTGCCTGCTAACTACAAGGCCAGAATTCTGAATCCCCAGTTGCTCTGAGCGAGAAAGACGAAGCTGGCTGTTTCCAGGAAGATATTTACAGCCTAGAGACCCAAGAGGCAGGTCTGCTGTGTCCCACCGGCCATTAGGAGACAGAATCGACTTGGTGGCAATGGGGATGGATGCTATTAACAAGAACTACCTTCCCCCAGGCCCCCAGACCAATACCAAATCCTGAATACCCCACACGAAAAGAAAAGGGAAGCCTGCTGAAGTGCCACATGCCCAAGGCGTCGGGTGCCCAGGAACGCTCTCGAATGTTTGGTTAGAAACGAAGCTGCATGCTGAGAAGAGGGTGTCACGTTTATTAGGGGTGAGGAACCCCTCTCTGCACTACTAGCTAAGCTGAGTGATCCACTGCCCGTGGCGCAGGGTGTCGCATGGACGAGGGTGGACAGCCGCCTGTGTGACTCTCTTCTGCAGGCCACAGGCCGGCTGCCTGCCTCCTCTTCTTCCTCCCCAGACACTTGCTGGAGGGGCTGCCTGGCTGGCGGGTGGGCTCAATCGGAGTCCATGGTGAACAGCTGGATGTCCTGCGGGTTCCAGTACAGGCCTGCGGCCGAGTTGTACACCAGGGACCAGACGTAGGGGATAAAGAACTCCTCTGGCTGCTCCTCTTCCACGTACTTGAATTTCAGCTCTGGAAATTTCTGCAAGGAAGACAAGAGGATTCTATGAGCTCGCAGTTCCCCGGAAAAGCCAAAGTGGCAGCAGCTTTATCAGTCAGGAATCGGTCACAGGTCTGGGCGGCCACGTGTGACCAGCGCCCAGCCTGGGGTCTCTGGCTTGCACTTACGGTGGGCTGGCTCTGCCTCCTGCGCCTGGCTCTGTGAGCTTCAGCGGTCCTTGATGGATGGCCCCTACGTGGCAGTGGCAGCAGCACCGGCCTGGATGCTCTAGTTTTACTTCTGACCTACTTTTCCCTGTCAGGCCCCTCACAGCAGCCCCAGGCACAGGCTGGGGTCCAGGAAGGGTCCCTCTTGCCTAGGGGGGCAGTGTGGTGACCTTTCTCCCAGGTGGGATGGGGGTGGGGGAGACACATGGATAAGCTACGAAGAAGGGACAGTGGAAATCTGCCGGACAGAAAGGAGGCAGTGAGCATGTACATAGCTACATTTTAAAAGAATTGTATTTTATATGGATTTGCATACAAAACTTGCACACACTGTGTTCCGCTCACGTACATTGTTTCACACATTCCTTCATTCACATTGTGTTTCATGCGGTCATACTGGACTTTTATCCACATTTTACTAGTTACCCGTGTATTGTTACAGTAATGGTCTTAGGTGGTATTTGTCCTTCCACGTCCACATTTATCACACCCCGAGGATGCACAGCCCTGAGCATGGAGACTCTGCTGCTGTACTGCTCTGAGATACAGGACGGACCCCACCCAGACTCGCCTGCAGGCCCTTTTTGTTATTTTATTTGATCTTCTGTGAACCACTCATTGCATAAATCACACTGCATTTATTGAGGGTCTCCTGCTTGGGGCCAGGAGGGCAGGGGAGTGTGGTAAAGGTGAAGTGATGATAAAATGACCCGCCCTTCTGGAAGGTACGTTCCTGTGGGAGACAGAGACAATCTCACAGCAGCCGTACAATTCCAACGTGGAAGGAAGAAAGGACAGGACACTCCGGGGGCCAAAGGACAGGACGCTCTGGGGGCCTGGAGGAGGCAAGAGGCTGCAGCCTGAGCAGAAGGAAGTGTGCTTCTGGGAGGGGCAGGGCTGGCAGGGAGGGCGGGCAGGGCGCAGGGTGGGCTGGGCAGGGGCAGGATTGGTGCTGTCTGCTGCCCTAGAGTGGATTCAGATTCACGATGACCCCACACGTGCTCCACAAGGTTTCCAAGGCAGACCTCCTGGCCTCCCTTATGAGGCGTCTCTGGGGTTTGAACCACCCACCTTTCAGGTAGTGGTGGAGTGGCTAACAACTGTGCCACCTTGGGATTCTGGTCAAAGGACAGAGAACTGGTGAGTGGGGTCAGACCTGGGGAGGCAAATAAGCATCTTCAGGAATTCTGGACTCCAACCATCATTGATGGTGATTGGAGGAGAGGGCCGAGCTGGAGGCAAGGTAAAAGGGGCAGAAGGGTGCACGTGAAGCCGGTGCACACTGGGTAGGGAGAACCAGGTGGACTGAAGAGAAAGCGAGTTGGGAGAATCAACAGAACTTGTAACTTGAGGCAACAGACCAGAGGCCAAAGTAAAGGGAAAGTTGCGATCTGAATCCATATTGGTCTGATTCCAAGCCCATTTTCCAGTATATGCTGGCTCAGCAGAGGTTTGGGATTCATGCTGCTGTCTCTCTCCAGCACTTCAGACCTCACAATTTTAGGGCCTCCTTATACCACTGTGGCCACGCTGAAAATTCCCATTCCAAATGGAGAGCTCACAGTGTGAGGGTTAGGGGACACACGCACAGGGTTACAAGACTGTAAACCAGTGTGTACAACGATTGCAAAGGAACATCTAAGGCTATAGAGAGAGGCAGGATTGGCCGGAAATTGTTTTGTGCGATGATTAATTTTAAGATTAAAACCTTGAAAAGTACACAGTAACCCTGGAAGGTTACTTAGAAGACGGCACAGTCCGTGTGTGTATGGCTCTTGTGAAAACCAATTCCTCACATCACGGCGCCCAGACGAGTATGTAAAAGTAACTTCTATGTGTTGGGAGGTGTCTTCTGATGCCTTCTGACGTGTTGCTTCTGATGACGGAGCCTGTGTACAATAAACTAAACCAGAGCCTGGACCCTCGCATGGTGTGCCAGCATGTGCCGGCGGAGTGGACACTGCTCAGCTGGGAACCCCTGGACCCCAATGAGTGTGGCTACCAGCCACCAGGGACACTCCCTGACCTGGGATCCCCTGTGGCCCCCAACCACAAAGGCAGCCTTGAGACACCCCGTCCTGAGGACCTGCTCCGAGCCCTGCCCGTCAGACCCGAGCCTCTGGGGTGACTGTGGAGCCCTGCTCTCTACACCTGAGACGTGAGATGACTACCTCCTTCAACGGGCCGGCTAGCTGCCCAAGATCTCCCACAAAGCTTGAAGCCACAGAAGTGGGCCTTGTTGTCCTGGTGTGGAGAAGGGCCTGCGGTGAGGACTCACAGGTGTGGGGCCCTGCTGGGTCCAGGATTGCTTAAGAAGAGCTCTGCCTTCCAGCTTCAGTGCCTCTGATCTGCCCTCTGAGCCGAGGTCTGAGGAGTGAGTTAGGGAGTAAAGACTCTACTTATCTGTCTGATTAAAAAACAAACCACAGCTGCTGTGTGTGCCGTGTGTGAGCTCATTACTGGAGCCACTGCGTTGGTCACCTCACTGACAGTCTTCCTCTTTTTCCTTGATCCTCTACCAGCCTGATGTCCTTTCCAGGGATTTGCCCTTTGTGGCAACATTTCCTTGCTTCTGAGAAGCATTCTCTGGTTGTACTTCAAGACAGATTTCTTCATTATTTTGGTCAAAACTCAAAGTCAGTGCCGTTAAGTCAGAATGGACTCCTAGGTGGCTACCCGGTGGGCATGAGAGGCGGGAAGTCAAATGGGAGAGGATGGCCCGTCTTCTTCCTTCCGAGCAGCTGGGGGACTTGAACCGTCGTCTCTGAGAGCCACCTTCGGGTTAGCAGCCTGTGCCCTACATGACATCCCCGGAGCTCTTCCTTGATTGAAGCTGGACAATGAATACGGAATACTGAAGAACTGATGGCTTTGAACTACAGTGCTGGTGAAAACTATAAAATATATATTCTTCTAGGAGTCCACAGTGTATTTAGTCTTTTTCACCAACACTGCAATTCAAAGTCATTAGTTATTTTTCGGATGTCTTACTCACTGTCCAGCCTTGCATCCTTATGAGGTGGACGGAAATACCAGTCTGAATCAGGTGACATAGTTAGTCCTCAAGGTGGCATTTTAACACTTAACAACGTGGCTATTTAACACTTAAAAGAAGCTTCATCAGATCTGTCGACTGCAGTCTTAAGTGGCCAAAAGACCAGCCGCGCCCACTCTCACGGCCTTCCTCATAGCATCTCTCATCCCATTCTTCCGTCCCCTTTTCAAATCCTTCTGGTTTAATGAAAACCCAAGCCTTTCCAGACTCTCAGAGTCGCTACTCAGTTCTTTATTATCACCATGCAGACTAAGAGTCACAAATGATAATGCAAATCATTTTAACTTAGAGTGTAAGTTCTCAAATGCATCTCTCTGGCTGTTTTGTCTAATCAGCTCAGGGATGTGGCATTAGAGGCATATCTCTCTCTTTATAGTGTTCTCTTTACTGTGCTTTATAGCCAGTGCATTAAAAAAATTAACTGAAGGTGTGTAGCAACTCTGTATTGAGCCAATGTACTAGAACCAAAGGTGTACGTCAACCCTGCATCGAGCTAACATGCTAGAACTGTAGGTGCGTGGCAACCCCTGCACTGGTGTTATGAGCCAACCTATGGTGCTGTACTTCTAACCCTACATCGAGCTAATGTACTGGTGCTATGTTCTAACCCTGCACTGAGCTAATGTACTGGTGCTATGTTCTAACCCT